>NW_024534231.1:0-23541 GCF_016097555.1 Gigantopelta aegis
TATTGATTTATATAGTGATATACAACAACTCTCTTCACTAAATAAGGTCAATCATGTTATGAAATAGTAGTTATTTCAACCTGGATGTCGTAAACAATCAGGCAATTATTGGGATTGAAACTGTCAATGGTACTGGCCTGTGCCAGGTAATATACTGTGATATGAAATGTTCTACAACATTGTATATATGATATTACAGTTTATTGTAATATGCGGGAAATATTAGAAGGAGGATTGGGACCGGGTCCTCTACTTACTATGATTCACAAGAAGTCCAAGTGCTAAATGTCCAAACGACATGGTTCCATTTGATTTGGGGTGGAATATATAATTTGTGTACTAATAATAGAGGAGCTGGTAATATTACATCAACCTCTGGATATGCAGTAACTTCCTCTTATTCTGAGTACTGTTGGTTTAATTCTGCTTTTATGACAGAACAAGGACATGCATTTCACCCCAATGGCGAAACAATTGTGGACATGAATGATGTCTATGTGGAAGGAATATCACTTCACAATCAATGACAGCTTGGATGTCAGAAACATATCCATTCGTGACTATTTGGAGATTATCAAACCCACTGACAATTCTCATTCTTGTTTTCATGCACAAAACAAGATCCATCTCACCCACCAGCAATAGTTGGACGTGACAACACTTGTCATATAGTTGTCTACTTCAATTACATGGAAACTAAATGGGATCATGGACCACATACTAAACCATTGGTGATAAATGAATTGTCCTGTTATTATTTTCTGTCGTTCTCCTACTCGCTACTTTAGAAAGCAGCTACCTAACCTGTATACCTCTGCTGATCATCCTCTCATGTTACGTCTGATGTCTCGTTCAAGTAATGTAATTGGACTTCATTTTCATGGATATTTATGTTCGATAAATACACACACACACACACACACACTTGTTCAGTATATGTAAGTACTACTTTCCATAATGGACTAGTCATTTTCTTCTGTTTATTCACTTGAGGTTCACGGAAAGAGGGCAATCTCTGCATTAAAGAATTACGTCTTGGTAAAAGTATCATCCTTTGTCATCATTGCTTTGGTTTTTCTTCCTGAAATATATCTTGTAAATTTTTGAACAAAATGTTAATAAGGGTCTCACTGGTTCATCAATTGATGTAGTTTCAGGCAGTTCAGAAGGATTCTAGAAAGGACTACCTACATACAAGTAGTAACAGGGTTTTGTCATACCTTTTTGATTAGGAGGCAAACTGTTATTAACTGAGAAGGAGCTTTTATAATGAAGTGGCAACATACCCCACCAATCTGAATCTTCTACAGGATGGTTAATAACCAATTCCCTTTTGATTAAACACCAAAGGACCTGTTTATTTAAACACATGACCCTATGTAACAGTGAAAATAAATAGTTTGTTACTGGCTTACTTTGAGAACAACCAAGCCAAATGGTTTTATAGGCCCAGTAGATACGTAATCCTATATATTTCCTATCATTATTACTGTTATACAATCATAATTATAGCTCCAATAAGTTGAGCTAGTAAACGTTCACCATAATTCTATGTATTAATAATGTCTATATAAATAATGGGATTTTATGTACCAAATAAGGTAGTCGTAATTCACAGTAACAAAGACCTTAAAAAGTCGGAGATGGAGGTTACAAAGTGATTGTGATGTGCCCACACAAGAGACCAGTGGCTATTTAAACTCCACAGACCACTACAATAATCTTGAAATAGATGTGTATTAATAAATACAACACTAACCAGACACCATGAACAGGTACTACTCTACCAGTGTCTTCAATGTCCAGTTTGTATTCAAGGTAGCAACCAATGTGATAAAATATTACTGCTAAAGCTAAAGAAAGTGAATATTGATAAAATTAGCACTTCAATTTTCACACTTTTATCACAAGTTTCACAACAAGATCATGGATAAACTACCTCAAGACCCTTTCTTTCAAACTAACGTGCTCCAAAGAGCTCTACTATCTGGAGAAGTAGATCAAACTGAATTTTTATTAAGGCAAGGGTAAATGTAATCCTAATATTGCTTTGTGGTCCACAAGCATTGCGTCCAAAAATAATATTAGCTTGTATCCGGATATTGACAATGTTGCGACTAAAAGAAGCGTTTGCAAATTGTGGAACTACTTAGAAGAATGGAGCTATTCCAGGACTTGCAGACAGATCAGGACGCCACGCTGTCTATTATGCATGTTGGTTGCAACTAAAAGATGGTTTTAGTCGACTCCTACAAACAGATGACAGTGACCTCACAATAGGAGATTCTGTTCATGGTAATACTTGCCTTCATATATGTGTTATGACGGGACAGTTTGAACTGCTAAAATGTTAATTGATAAGATGAAGAAAAATGGTTTTTTCTTAGTCTAAGTACTAAAAACTTTTTTTTTTTTTTTTTTAGGTCTAACTCCCCTCTCTGTAGCTCATCTACATCAGCAAATTGCTTGTTTCACTTACTTTCATAAGGATTTTTTTTTTTTTTTTTTTTTTTTTTTTTTGGTTGTGCCAAGATATCATATTAAAGACCTTGAAGAAATTTTATCAAAAAGAATGGATGCAGATCAAGTGTTGAATGACAATCTACTCATGTTTACAAAATTTAACAGAAATCTCGACCACCAATTAGTAAAAAGCCATTTGCATTAGTTATAATACTTTCCAAAAATATCCAAGTTCTGCTCAAGAGCTACCACAAGCTTGTTTACACATGTTGCAACCATTACCAGAGCTGTCTTCACATCCATCCAGTCAAGTAATGATTAAAACTTTCCTGAGAAAGAATTCATATCCAAAAAAGTCCACTATATCCATCCTCTATTAAAGACCAACAAGAACCCATTACAACGGAGTGGATAGATACAGTTAGAGAATGCAAACCATCTCCTGAAACAAGCTTTGCTTCTATTGTTTCAACTGCAATGCATCTTCAAAACTTACGTACAAGATTATCATCTGCTAATGTATTTAGACAACAGTCAACTCCTGTGACTTCTGGCTATCCACGTCACATGACTACACCAGGACTTTCACCCTCTAGATCTCCAAGTGAATATAATGATGAAATTAACTTACATCCAATAAAACAGCTCCCCAATAATCTACAAAAGGACATCCAGCAGTTATAGAAACTAAAGATGCCAATATTCCATTAGCTATTTTCATTAGCATTAACAGACACAGTACGATAATATAACTAAAATATAATATTATAATAAATATGCAAAATTTTTATACTGACTTGAGCCCATGATGCAATACAAAACTGCCACAATACTTCCACTAGCAGTAGCTAATATCATATTAACAGCATAATTGAAGGGACACCATGATAGGGGATAATGTGGTAATCAACAAACAATTGATTCATTTAGATTTGATGCTAAGGAAAATAAAAAGTGTTATAATTTCTAAAAGATCCTCCTTACATTGTAGGCTGCCAGTAGATCCACAGTTGAAAGCAAACCTATTGATACAACAATAATTAATTTACGATTACAGAATTACTAACCAGCAGAACCAGAGAATGATGACACCAATGCAGCTTCACCCACTTTTTCTGATCCCCATTAGGTGGATACATCCATTCTAAGAAATTTCTAGCAAAGACTAAAAGGTGTAATAATGAATAAAATTACTTTGGCTGTGGAATATCCTCAATATCTCGATAAGATGTTGTTCCTTGTTCCCTGTGGTAACCATTATTAAAGATAATGTCAGTTGCTTAATTATTATACTTCAACCCCTTTTGACGTTTTCTCTTCATCTCTTGTATGTTGTACTTTTACAAGTAAGCATAAAACTAGACCAGCAATACCACCTAATAATGATATTATGTATTATAATTATTATTGTTAATAACTAGCAACACCACATTATCAGATATTTAGTCATTACTATTAATAACTAGCATTACCAAATATTACTGTATTATAATTATCACTTTTGATAACTTACCTACAAGATGAACAGCTCCACCTCCTGCAAAATCCAGTACGTACAACTTACTAGTAAGAGAGACTGATTGAGTGTTATCACAAGAAAAAAAGAACAAGAATATGTTGTGTTTTGACAGAACCTGTAGGCTGATAGTGTTCCACAATGATCAGACCAAATTAGGAATGTAATTAAAGGATGTATAACACCCTAAAATTAAAATGTTACCATTTTGTAAACTAAAGACACATACCACTTATAACAAATGCACTGATGAATGCAGCTGGTAGTCGTAACTTATATCTGTTAGTTACTAAACATCCTCCAACAATAGTAGCAGCATTACTAGCAAATGTAAACTACAACATATAATTATAGTATAATTATAATAATAATAATAATGATAATGATACCTTAAAAAACCACAAAACTGATCGCTAATTTGAAAAAAAGCTAAATGAATTGCTGTGGAGATGAATATCGAGCAATTGCATCAAAACCAACCAAGAAAAACCCAAATGCACTAGCACTAGCATCAATATACTTCTACAAACAAAATATAATGAGTCATTATTATGTAGAGTTCTTACAATTATTACAACATGACGTTGCTCTCTTATTCATGTGCAAATGATAGCTCCACTAACATAAAACCAGCTTTCTATAATGAAAAATAAGGTAACTATTTGTCCAGTAGTTTATATCTATCTACCATAAAAAAGACAATAATTGCAGCAATCAGTACCCAAGCTGAACTAACATCATTGTATCTTTTCTGATAAATGAATACTTTCAGTATCACAGACAGTCTAAAAACCAGGTAGTATAATCCTAGTGGAAAATAATTAACATACCCAATTATAATATGAACAAGACTCATAGTTAAAGCAAGACATGGTAGCCACTCCTCTTTCTTGTGGAATGTGGTCATGTGGTGATCACGTGATTTGTAGCCACCACTTTGAGTAAGAAACGACAATCTCTGATACTGATCTTGGTGAGTATTTAACTAACGTACTGTAGAAAATAATGATTGTATATTATAGAAATATTACAGAAATATTATACAAAAATAGTAGACAGTATAATTATTTAGATACATTACTTTAATTTTGTAGCATAATAAATGATGGCCTTAGAAGAAGGCCCAGTAACACGCCCTTAATGATGGGACCTCCTGTTGCTTCAATGCCATCTCCAGGTGATGTATCTCAGCAACAGTCTGGCTACTCTGTACCTGTGTACTTCATTTTATTAAACATGAGTTTAGTCGTTTTGAGAGGGAGAGAGCAAATGGGAAGTGGAACGAGCTGAGCTACAAGTAAGTCATACTATTTCTCACCATATCTATGGTCATATACACACTCATGTATTCTACACAATATTTTATAGGCAAAAATAGCATTTCTTCAAGGTGAAAGAAAGGGTCATGACAATTTAATGCGTGATCTTGTTAGAAGAATTAAAATGCTAGAGTTTGCTTAAAACAAGAAAGGTAACTATAGTTTTTATATATATTGTGTTATTATTATGTTTAGATTGAAACTTCACAAACTACAACATGGCGGTAGCAGTGATTTAGTTGTAAAAACACCTCAACTTGACAATGAGACAACACAACGTAAGTTGATTAATAATATTCATTATAATTCCTCTCCTGTAGAAATTTTAGAAGCACCCATCTCTGACAAATCAAAGAGAAAGTCGTAGAATACTTCGAGAGTAAGAATCACGTGGTTTTTTGTTTCATATGTCTGCATTATTCACAGATACTTACGAGAAGTTGGTTTTCCTGACAATGTCTTAGAAGCAAGAGTAGCTCGTATTAATTTTATATCGGACACTAATGACAGGAACAGTAGAGGGATCAGCTCCACCGTTAGAATTAGTAAGTGTACATTTGCATTATGTTCATAATATCATATTGTTTTAGCCTATGGAGAACTATTCAGGATTATCACATGTCCCTCCTGAAATGGGTGAGTTCAGATATATATCATGTACAAGGACTTTTTTTTAAAAAAAAACTAGGCTCTGATGTTATTCCAAATGGTACAGATACCGAAGAACAACTTACTAGAAGAGAAGAACCTCCTTCTAAACACCAGGTAATTATTTTGTATGAAGTGATCTGTGACAGCTGTCAATAGATAATTTAACTAATGAGGACAACACTGAGGCAATGTTGGAACAAACTTTTGATTTTTTGCGTGATCAAGATAGTGATGATGAAGATGACCCTGAGATGGAGGAGAACCCTATTGACACACAGGTATAAATACGTTTAATTGTCCAAGTATTTATTTGATGTGTGATAGGACCTTTTAAAAGGATTAGAGAGAAATATAAGTAAAGAATCAAATGAACTTGATAAAGAAGGTACTGAAGTGGATCCTGAGTTTGTGTATGTCCATCATATGAAACATCTGAAGTTGTGGGGGAAAGTGGTCAGTTAATAATACTCTGTGTGTTTTATGGATCAACTCTTTAGGTAGCGGAGGTAACAAAGGAGGAAAATTGGCCAAATGAGTTTATTCACCAAGTTAAACTCTATCAAGAAACACAAAACGTAAAAAGACAAAATTAACAACTGCTCGTAAGTTTTTTTTTTATTATGATTTTGAGGTTAAACTTGACAAGGTCCCACTAAAGACGAGTTACGACAATTGCAACAATATAGTAGTCTTGCTGAAGAAACCACACCCCCTTCTAATTTACCAGGAATGGGGATGATTGGATTGCCTGGCAGAGTATGTTATTTTTTATTTTATTATTCAAAAATGTCTTTATTTTATAGCAAGGGAGACAGTTGTCATCTCGTAGAGCACCTGATGAACGAATTGAGGTGTCACTTGGTATTGATGATTTAGTTGGTTTATCTATCAGTAATGAAGCCACTATTGGTTCTGATGTGAGTGTTGCTTGTTATAAATACTTCAATTTATTATGTTATAGAGTCCAGTAACAGAGTCAGTACGTCGTTGGGAGCACAATACACAATGCGAAGTCATTTTGATGCTGTGACATGTGTCACATTTCATCCACTGGATGATGTTTTAGTCTCAGGTAGTGAAGATTCAACTATTAAATTATGGAGTATTCAAAAATCTTCACAAACTAAAAAGTATCGTGTTCTGTTAAAAATCAATTATTATCAATTTTCTGTAGGTCAGCCATTGTTGATGTGGAAAACCAACACATACATTTAGAGGTCATTACACACCAGTGTTAAGTGTGGGTGTCAGTCCTGATGGAGATGTAGTATATAGTGGTTCAGCAGATGGTCAACTTCGTCTGTGGCAAATTCCAACTAATCTGAGTGATCCATTTGATGTTTATGGTAAGATATTGTTTGTGTTAAATGTTGTTATAGAGAACCTGTAGATCCCGAAATACAGAAAGGTTTATTGGAAGGACATGATGATGCAATTTGGGGATTAGTTGTCAATCAGTCTTCAGGATTGATCATGACATGTTCAGCTGATAAACAATGCATCTTGTGGGATCCACAACTCCCATCTCCACAACTTAAATGTCTTATATCAGAACCAGGTAACACATAGTGTTTATTTTTGTATTATGACTTACCTTTTACAGGATTGGGTACTCCAACATGTGTGGATTTTGTTCATAGTGAAGCACAACAAAGTTGTAGTTGGTTACTCTTCAGCTAAAGCAGTTATTTATGATTTAGAGACTTGTCAATCAGTTGTCAGTTTAGACAGTGCTGTTACTTATGGTAATAAACAATCTTTTATTACTATTAATTTAAATGTCTACTCAGATGGTACTCATCTACTCAAATTAACAAACTTGTATGTCATCCTACATTGCCTATTATTATAACAGCACATGAAGATAAATATATTCGACTCTTTGACAGCAAATCTGGTCAAGTTATACACTCAATGACTGCTCATATGGACGCAGTCACTGGATTAGCTATTGATCCTCATGGACTATATATTCTTTCTGGAAGTAAGTTTAGATTATTTTTGTCTATTTAATGTGTTCCTACTAATAAGGTCATGATGGATCATTTGCGTTTTTTTGGAGTATGGGAAACTAAAACATGTGTTCAAGAAATCACAGCACATCGAAAACGATTTGATGAATCAATTTATAATGTAGCATGTCATTTAACAAACCTTACTTTGCTAGTGCTGGAGCTGATGGCATAGCTAAAGTATTGGTGTAACTATCAATCATTTATACTGTCATGATTTTAATATACTGTAGTATTGTTTTAATTAATAATTCATTTGTGGGTGTGGGTTACTTTTGTCGTGCACGTGTATTTGTAAAATGGCCAAGGAAGTTGACCTGTCTTCTATATCATTACCTCAACTGATCATTAAGAAATACACTGGAAGAAGTTAGTTATCTCTGCTATTTGTGTTATGCTTGTTCTTATAGGAAGTGAGTATGTTAACAGCATCGAGGGCTCAGCTAAAAATTGTTCACAGAAATTGATGGAATCTAAGTCATGTGTAAGGTACATGACTCCATCAAGTGAAGGTATTAATTGCTTTGCATGTAATTATAAACTATGACAGTAACAACTGTAGGGAAAGAGGTGTTAGTACCTTTGACATCATCTGTATCCTATATTACTTTAGTAACTATTAGCTTTATGTTACCTTAACATTTTGATAGATGTATGTACCAGGTTGTTACGACACAACAATACTTTTATATGTGTGATGTTGGTACAGGATATTATGTTGAGAAAGTAAGTGCTTTATTACCAAGAATATTGGATATGTTATTTTTTAATAGAACCAAGAGAATGCTCTCCAATTTTTTCAAAGAAAAATTGATTATCTGACATCCAACTTGGAAAAGTTACAACATTCTCTTCAAGATAAACATAAATTTCGTGAAAAGTGAGATATAATTTAGTGATAAATGAACTACATTTTATTGATAGGTGTATTGGCTACCATGCAATATAAGGTACAGTTTGCAGACGACCAACAACTTCAGTAACTAAATAATGTATCTTGATTGATATATGTATTATTTTACAATAAATAATGGTAACTGAAGACCAACAATAGGAGCTAAACTGCTTAACCAAGTGAGGAGGTAGAAAGAACCTTCGATATTTTTCATCATGGTGGCTGTGTGACAAGGATGAATGTAGAAATAAGGAGTAGATAAGAGAGGATGTTCAGTTTGAGTGATCATTGACCATTTGTCACTTTTGCTCGCTGACAAATGGGGCCAGAGTTCCTTAAGAGATACTAACTCACCAGTTACTTTAGTAACTGAAAAATACAATGGTAGGTACTGAGTAGTAGACATTATAAACAACATGATAATCACATAACCAATTCTGATCTAAGAAAGAAGTTTTTTTTGCATAGATACTTCACTTCATCTATCTCTCTGAGGTCCCATCCATCTCTTGATGAATTTGAAAGATCAAGAAACCGAGCAATATCCTTCAAAAACTCTTCATAAGATAATGTCATTTTTTGCTGATAGCCACACCCGAAATTTGTAAATAAGCTCCACCCTCAATATATAAATAATTGTTTCAGATTGTTAGCGAGACTGATAGTGATTTCAGCTCTTAGTTTGTGCATGGTTTCTATGGGTGGAGCTGACACTTATGCTGGCAGCAGGAGAACTTCTTGTCAGAGAAGCTGGTGGAGTCTCTCTATCCAACAAGTAAAGTAAATATCTTTCACTATTTATGAAAATTTATTATAGGAGCTCCTCTTGATCTGATGGGAAGTGGTGTGCTAGTCTCTTGTACTAAGGAACTATGAATTTTCTTAATACATCATGTGGATTATCCTAGAGATTAATAATGTATTGTCTTTTTAATTCAGTCATTAAGTATATTATTATAATATTACTCTTTGCTTTAATAATACATTATTTTACACACATTTATGAAAAATTACTCTATTAGTGGTAACACCAGTTGACCACAACTTTTAATTAACTTTAATATTAATACTTTAAGTTCAGGACAATATTTGATGGAGCTATTTTTTCACATGTTGATTTGTTAAGTATAATAGTATATAATATAACAATATATGAAATGTGGTAGGTGCTCCATATTATAGTTATGTTATGATTTGGGAATCCAGCTGGACTTCTTGACATTGATACAGGAACTGTTCCTATTTGTGATTAACTGGGCTAACTGATGAGCAATGGGAGATATTATAGATTAGGTACATAAGAACTTTCAAGGAAGACCATATGAAAAGAACCAGTTAGATTTGATTATGTTTGCTGTTGATTTTGATGACAAATATTTGGTTTTCTAAGGAGCCATGAAGAGGATTTGAGTTTCATATTTTGGTAGTTTAACTTGTTGCCCATGTATATCAAGAACATAATCTCATTGTTGAGAACAGTACAATTGTAAGAAGTTATTAAAGATCAATAACACACAGAGAGATAACACAACAACATTACATATAACACAATCTTGCATGTTCTTCATTATCCAGGAGTTAAAACATAAGTCTGACTATATGTGACTGGATATGCAAAAAAAGCGACCACTTGAGTCATTTCTGTCATTTTCACTTTTCATACCATTTTAAAGTATAGATAATGCTGAATTGTTTGATACCTTGGATAAATGCATGCGTTGCTAAAGAAACAAGATATAAACGGAAATACAGTGGCTACTACCAAAAATTAATTTTGAGAATAGTGGAATTTAATTTTCCACCCCCGCATATCGTACACTAATATATGAGAACACGAATGCTTCTATGTGCTAATCTAGAAAGAACTTTGGATTTATAGACGCTTTAAAATGACTGTCAGGTACTATTCTCTTTGTTTTTTGGTTTAACTCAAATTCTCAAAAATATTGAAATCATCACTTTTTCTGTCCATACTGAGATTTTTTTATTTGACAGAAGTAGTCCCGCAAATTAGGTCACATATATTCTACTCTATTAACAACTGTGAGTTCAATCCTTCTTCAATTCTTGCTGCATCAATGTCAGTAGTTCAGTATTATGGTCGAAAATTGTATACGTTCTCGTAACTTACAGTATACTGACTTAGTATACTACAGGTCATAGTTATAATATACTGAATACGTGCACTACGTCAGTATACTACAAATCACGTGATTGTGCTGAATTTGGCGCAATAACTTTTAAAAATAGACATTGCTACAGCAAGAATCGAAGAAGAATTGAAGGTCTGTCATTCTACATTGCAATATTGATATGTTTCTAATTCATAAGTGTTCATGGAGTTGAATAAATTGTCAGATTTGTATACTAACTTCTGGATAATAAGGAATATGTAAGACTGTAGTATAATTAATTGTGTGTTCTCTCACTCTTTATCACAGGCTTATAATGAGTTTATAAAACTCGTTAACCAAATGTGTGTGGCTATAGGAACAACCTGATGTCTAAATATATTTGTAAGAATCCATTCTATTTAATTTTGTTCACATTTTTGTCAATGTATATTCTCAGACTACAGTAAGACTACTGATAAGGAGGTTAGTCAATTATCATATTTACTGTTTATTTGTCTGTAAGAATAGGCTCATGGTTTATTGCAGTATTTTCTTTCATGTCAATGTCTCCTATCACCATAATATGAGGTACACATATAAATTGTGTATTAATTTGTATATTAATCATAATGTGTTTGAGTGCTACTGATAGTAAGAACAACTTTGGGTAAAAACAAGAAAGATTTCTCAAGTAAGCCTTTTGTCAGATCACTATTTTCATATCCTTTCTTTCTTCATAGGATTATATGCTAGTCCTATCTCCTGAATAGCAATGAAAAGTTACCAAATATTAATTAGTTATAAACTGCTTTATATTATATTGTAAACACCAGATCACTTCCAGAGTCTTTGGTATTATGGATGCTGCTAGCATATATAACATGGTAACATAATGTAGTAACATACACAATTATAATCACTGATGATATAATTTTTTATTCTGTAGGCAGTTTACGTTGTGTCTATGTTATGTACTAGTGAAACAATCTGGACAGTTTGTTATTAATGATTACTAAAGGTACATATAGTTTATTCTGTTAGTAAAATCATAACACTGTATAACATAACATTGTAACTTTTTATGTTTGAGTCACACACACACACACACACACACACAGGTTAAAGACTTTATAAAGTGTAAGTTTTTCTATTCATTAGTAAAACTGTTAAGAGTACTTCAGTAACTTTTATTTTGTGATACTGCCAAATGTACAACTGTCAAATGTACCACTCTCAAATGATATACTGTCAATATATTGTAATGTAATGTTAGCCTATATTACATAATTACTCTTTATTCTTCTTTCTTTATGTAGCATCGTTGGAGTCCTGAATCTAGGTGTGGTGGTAGTAAGTTGGAGGTAACAATAATGTATGTTTTATTTTATAATTTTTATTATATATTATTTCATATTTTTTCTTCTTTTCTTAATTTTTTTTCTACAGATCTTTAGGTTGGGGGTTGCTGCCCAAAACACATCTCTCCATCTCAGGGTGTAAGTTAGTGATGTGTGCATTATGTTGACTTAGTAGTTTATAGCACAATATTATTTCTTATTTCTGTTTCTTTTTATAGCATCGTTGGAGTCCAGGATCTAGGTGTGGTTGTAAGTTGGAGGTAACAATAATGTATGCTTTATTTTATAATTTTTATTATATATTATTTCATTTTTTTTCTTCTTTTTTCAACTTTTTTTCTACAGATTTTTAGGTTGGGGGTTGCTGTCTCAAGACATTCTTCTATCTCCACACTGAGGGTGTAAGTTTACTAGTATTTTACACAAGGTCATAAAGTGTAGTTGTTGGTAGTATATCATTTGAGAGTGGTACATTTGACAGTCATAGATTTGGTAGTGTGTATTTGTAATTAAAGTACAATACAATTATACCTTCTAGAGTAAGGAAAAAAGGTGAGTATATAATCCAGGAGAAGGCTGAGGAAGTCACAAGCAACAAATTAGTTGTCTTGTTTCCACCCCCAAACACGCCAAGGCTATTCTGGGCAGACCTAGAGCATTAATAAAAATATGAGGTGTGGTCCAAATAAGCCACACCCAATAGTTGATAGGCGTGTCTACTATAATTATGCGTGGTGCTGACCTAGGGATTAATTGAAATACGAGGTGTGGTCAGAATATGCCACACCCAATTGTTGGTAGGTTGTGTCAGCTGTAATATTTGTGTGCGTAGTCAGGCTTATATTCTAGGCTGACCTAGGAATAATTGAAATATGAGGTGTGGTCAAAGTAAGCCACAATTAAAATAGTCAGTGGGTGTGGCAGATGATGTCTGATTGGTGGGTTATTGTGGTAGAAGTTAGACTTACACTTCTTGGTGTTGCTTTACTAATGGAGCATGGTTAAAGTGTATTTCTAATTGCCATTGTCTTCTTAGGTTACTAAAGTCCATTCACATTCACCTGGCACTTCATTTTTTTTTCGCTGTAACTTCCTTATTACTCATCAGATTTCAAAATTTCAAAGTCAAGTGGTTTTCTGACAAATCATCCAGTTCTTTTCACATCATGTTTTATATGATCAGACTCACAAGAACAAGATTCGTTGTACTTTCCATAAGCAAAGTACAGGAGATGCCATTGACCATGAGGAATGTGATCTCGTGAATTTCTTTAATCAATAAAATGGCTGCCATTTGAAGAGAGAAACCAGTATAGTCAGAAATTCATTCTAACGATAACAATTTAATCATATAGACATAAGTAAAAGTACTATACTACTGTAGTTAATAAATAAAGAAGTAAATAAAGGGTTAAATTTAAAAATTTTTTTTCACCAAAAATCTTGGAAATTATAACTTAAATTTTACAAAGCATTTGGATTGACTAAGGGGTTAAAATACGAGTATTTTTGCGCCAAAAAAGGAAGGAAATAAAGGGTTGAATTTAAAAAATTTTTGGCGCTAAAAATTTTTGATATTATGACTTAAATTTCCCTAAGACTTTGGGGTGACTAAGGGGTTAAAATACGCGTTTTTATGGCGCCAAAAAACGAAAAAAATAAAGGGTTAAATGTAAAAAAATTTTGGTGCCAAAAATCTTAAAATTATTAGTTTTATTTCCTTCGTATTTTTGGTGCCAAAAAAGGAAGGAAATAAAGGGTTAAATTTTAAAAAAGTCTTGGCGCCAAAAATCGTTGAAATTAAGACTGAAATACGCGTATTTTTGGCGTGAAAAAACGAAGGAAATAAAGGGTTAATTTTTTAAAAATTTTCGCCCAACAATCTTATAATATTAAGACTGAAATTTTCCAAAGACTTTGGGGTGACTAAAAGGTTACAATACGCGTTTTTTTGGCGCAAAAAAACGAAGGAAATAAAGGGTTAAATTTTAAAAAATCTTGGCGCCTAAAATCTTCGAAATTAAGACTGAAATTTTACGAAGACTGAGGTGACTAAGTAGTTAAAATATGCGTATTTTTGGCGCAAAAAACAAAGGAAATAAAGGGTTAAATTTAAAAAATTTTGGTGCCAAAAATCTTAGAAATTAAGACTGAATTTTTTTGAAGACTTTGGGGTGACTAAGTGGTAAAATACGCGTATTTTTGGCGCCAAAAAAAAAAAAGGGTTAAAATTTAAAAAATTTGGGCCCAAAAAATCTTATAAATTATACTGATATGATGATTGAATGGTATTGATAATCTTTGTCTGATATCAACTCCACGTTTAACAATTTCATTGAAAAAGGTGTTGATCCGCTAGTTCAAGTTAGTGCACACAATACTTGGTATAATATTTTGTATTGCTAGGATGTTCAAACTGTCTTTCCTCGAGCAATTGGATATTCACAACAATTAATTGATCATGCATTTTCAGCTGTAAGTATAACTGTAGTGATTGTTTATATAATCTTGTTATTATAGCTTCAAAATGATGTTGGTAATTACTATCCAGTCTATGATGTGTACACTGGATTCTTTAATGCAGTTTGTGGTTTTACTTTAGATGGATTGGTGAGATAAATTTAAAAAGTTTTCATCTTGTCTTTTTCTTTAGAATGGATTCTGGTTATCTTTTGGATTGTGTGGTGTTTTTCTGATTCCTGTCATTGTATTTGCTATTGTCACATCTCAATATTATCGTCGAATGAAGTATGATGAAGACCACGGTATTCCTTATGAAGACAGTTTTCTGTAAGTTCTATAATGTGAATTATTTTGATTAAATTATCATTATTTTATTACAGATTGAAGACCTATTAACTTATAGTTTTGGTTGTTGTTATAATATTAATTAAAAATAAAAAAATTAAGTACTTTTTATTTATAATGTAAACAATAATTGTTTTGTGCTAGCAATTTACAAGTTTAATTAGCATATAATAATAACAATGTATGAAATGTGGTTGGCATTACAACCTCGCTTAAAGAGAGACTACCAGCCCTATTATCTAGTGAGACAAATGCTTGGCTTTTCTATGGACCCATGAAAATTATAGCAAGGTCACTGACTAATTGCCAAGTGTGGCTTAAAAGAATAAATTGCTTTTTTTGAGATTGTTTGTTTATAATGCCTATAAAATTAATATAATTAAGTATTATTGTGTTTTGTTTGCTTAAAGGAGGTAAGTGTTATTCTTGTCCCTTAAAAATATAGCTTCTTATAGTTTTAATTATTT
The DNA here is from genome assembly GCF_016097555.1 of Gigantopelta aegis. Taxonomy (NCBI): domain Eukaryota; kingdom Metazoa; phylum Mollusca; class Gastropoda; order Neomphalida; family Peltospiridae; genus Gigantopelta; species Gigantopelta aegis. Next base: position 15,604 of record NW_024534231.1, read on the forward strand.
AAACAGCCAATTTAGTTGACCATTGCTGGTCAGTTATCGTTAATGAGATTCATAGGTGCCCCACAAGAGCATGAAGACAATCTTCAGTACATATATAAAGAAACTAAAACAGTTGTGATTGCCAGTGTGTTGTGGGCCAGTGTTCTGCAATGCATCAGACCTCTGAGATGGTTACCAGCCTACTCTTTGGAGTATCCCAAAGGCCGGCTAGAGAATAGGGCTGGTAGTCTCTCTTTAGCGAGATGAGGCTGGTGTATTTGTGGGGCCCGGTTCCTGCATAAATAGGATGAGTTTATTCTTGTCCCTTAAAAAAATATAGTTTCTTATAGTTTTAATTATTTAAACAGCCAATTTAGTTGACCATTGCTGGTCTGTTATCGTTAATGAGATTCATAGGCGCCCCACAAGAGCATGAAGACAATCTTCAGTACATATATAAAGAAACTAAAACAGTTGTGATTGCCAGTGTGTTGTGTGGGCCAGTGTTCTGCAATGCATCAGACCTCTGAGATGGTTACCAGCCTACTCTTTGGAGTATCCCAAAGGCCGGCTAGAGAATAGGGCTGGTAGTCTCTCTTTAGCGAGATGAGGCTGGTGTATTTGTGGGGCCCGGTTCCTGCATAAATAGGATGAGTTTATTCTTGTCCCTTAAAAAAAATATAGTTTCTTATAGTTTTAATTATTTAAACAGCCAATTTAGTTGACCATTGCTGGTCAGTTATCGTTAATGAGATTCATAGGCGCCCCACAAGAGCATGAAGACAATCTTCAGTACATATATAAAGAAACTAAAACAGTTGTGATTGCCAGTGTGTTGTGGGCCAGTGTTCTGCAATGCATCAGACCTCTGAGATGGTTACCAGCCTACTCTTTGGAGTATCCCAAAGGCCGGCTAGAGAATAGGGCTGGTAGTCTCTCTTTAAGCGAGATGAGGCTGGTGTATTTGTGGGGCCCGGTTCCTGCATAAATAGGATGAGTTTATTCTTGTCCCTTAAAAAAATATAGTTTCTTATAGTTTTAATTATTTAAACAGCCAATTTAGTTGACCATTGCTGGTCAGTTATCGTTAATGAGATTCATAGGCGCCCCACAAGAGCATGAAGACAATCTTCAGTACATATATAAAGAAACTAAAACAGTTGTGATTGCCAGTGTGTTGTGGGCCAGTGTTCTGCAATGCATCAGACCTCTGAGATGGTTACCAGCCTACTCTTTGGAGTATCCCAAAGGCCGGCTAGAGAATAGGGCTGGTAGTCTCTCTTTAAGCGAGATGAGGCTGGTGTATTTGTGGGGCCCGGTTCCTGCATAAATAGGATGAGTTTATTCTTGTCCCTTAAAAAAAAAATATAGTTTCTTATAGTTTTAATTATTTAAACAGCCAATTTAGTTGACCATTGCTGGTCAGTTATCGTTAATGAGATTCATAGGCGCCCCACAAGAGCATGAAGACAATCTTCAGTACATATATAAAGAAACTAAAACAGTTGTGATTGCCAGTGTGTTGTGGGCCAGTGTTCTGCAATGCATCAGACCTCTGAGATGGTTACCAGCCTACTCTTTGGAGTATCCCAAAGGCCGGCTAGAGAATAGGGCTGGTAGTCTCTCTTTAGCGAGATGAGGCTGGTGTATTTGTGGGGCCCGGTTCCTGCATAAATAGGATGAGTTTATTCTTGTCCCTTAAAAAATATAGTTTCTTATAGTTTTAATTATTTAAACAGCCAATTTAGTTGACCATTGCTGGTCAGTTATCGTTAATGAGATTCATAGGCGCCCCACAAGAGCATGAAGACAATCTTCAGTACATATATAAAGAAACTAAAACAGTTGTGATTGCCAGTGTGTTGTGGGCCAGTGTTCTGCAATGCATCAGACCTCTGAGATGGTTACCAGCCTACTCTTTGGAGTATCCCAAAGGCCGGCTAGAGAATAGGGCTGGTAGTCTCTCTTTAAGCGAGATGAGGCTGGTGTATTTGTGGGGCCCGTTCCTGCATAAATAGGATGAGTTTTATTCTTGTCCCTTAAAAAATATAGTTTCTTATAGTTTTAATTATTTAAACAGCCAATTTAGTTGACCATTGCTGGTCAGTTATCGTTAATGAGATTCATAGGCGCCCCACAAGAGCATGAAGACAATCTTCAGTACATATATAAAGAAACTAAAACAGTTGTGATTGCCAGTGTGTTGTGGGCCAGCGTTCTGCAATGCATCAGACCTCTGAGATGGTTACCAGCCTACTCTTTGGAGTATCCCAAAGGCCGGCTAGAGAATAGGGCTGGTAGTCTCTCTTTAAGCGAGATGAGGCTGGTGTATTTGTGGGGCCCGGTTCTTGCATAAATAGGATGAGTTTATTCTTGTCCCTAAAAAAAAATATAGTTTCTTATAGTTTTAATTATTTAAACAGCCAATTTAGTTGACCATTGCTGGTCATTTGTTATCGTTAATGAGATTCATAGGCGCCCCACAAGAGCATGAAGACAATCTTCAGTACATATATAAAGAAACTAAAACAGTTGTGATTGCCAGTGTGTTGTGGGCCAGTGTTCTGCAATGCATCAGACCTCTGAGATGGTTACCAGCCTACTCTTTGGAGTATCCCAAAGGCCGGCTAGAGAATAGGGCTGGTAGTCTCTCTTTAAGCGAGATGAGGCTGGTGTATTTGTGGGGCCCGGTTCCTGCATAAATAGGATGAGTTTATTCTTGTCCCTTAAAAAAATATAGTTTCTTATAGTTTTAATTATTTAAACAGCCAATTTAGTTGACCATTGCTGGTCAGTTATCGTTAATGAGATTCATAGGCGCCCCACAAGAGCATGAAGACAATCTTCAGTACATATATAAAGAAACTAAAACAGTTGTGATTGCCAGTGTGTTGTGGGCCAGTGTTCTGCAATGCATCAGACCTCTGAGATGGTTACCAGCCTACTCTTTGGAGTATCCCAAAGGCCGGCTAGAGAATAGGGCTGGTAGTCTCTCTTTAAGCGAGATGAGGCTGGTGTATTTGTGGGGCCCGGTTCCTGCATAAATAGGATGAGTTTTATTCTTGTCCCTTAAAAAAAATACAGTTTCTTATAGTTTTAATTATTTAAACAGCCATTTAGTTGACCATTGCTGGTCTGTTATCGTTAATGAGATTCATAGGCGCCCACAAGAGCATGAAGACAATCTTCAGTACATATATAAAGAAACTAAAACAGTTGTGATTGCCAGTGTGTTGTGGCCAGTGTTCTGCAATGCATCAGACCTCTGAGATGGTTACCAGCCTACTCTTTGGAGTATCCCAAAGGCCAGCTAGAGAATAGGGCTGGTAGTCTCTCTTTAAGCGAGATGAGGCTGGTGTATTTGTGGGGCCCGGTTCTTGCATAAATAGGATGAGTTTATTCTTGTCCCTAAAAAAATATAGTTTCTTATAGTTTTAATTATTTAACAGCCAATTTAGTTGACCATTGCTGGTCAGTTATCGTTAATGAGATTCATAGGCGCCCCACAAGAGCATGAAGACAATCTTCAGTACATATATAAAGAAACTAAAACAGTTGTGATTGCCAGTGTGTTGTGGGCCAGTGTTCTGCAATGCATCAGACCTCTGAGATGGTTACCAGCCTACTCTTTGGAGTATCCCAAAGGCCGGCTAGAGAATAGGGCTGGTAGTCTCTCTTTAAGCGAGATGAGGTTGGTGTATTTGTGGGGCCTTTTTTCTTGCATAAATAGGATGAGTTTATTCTTGTCCCTTAAGAAAATATAGTTTCTTATAGTTTTAATTATTTTAAACAGCCAATTTAGTTGACCATTGCTGGTCAGTTATCGTTAATGAGATTCATAGGGCCCCACAAGAGCATGAAGATAATCTTCAGTACATATATAAAAGAAACTAAACAGTTGTGATTGCCAGTGTGTTAGGGCCAGCGTTCTGCAATGCATCAGACCTCTGAGATGGTTACCAGCCTACTCTTTGGAGTATCCCAAAGGCCGGCTAGAGAATAGGGCTGGTAGTCTCTCTTTAAGCGAGATGAGCTGGTGTATTTGTGGGGCCCGGTTCTTGCATAAATAGGATGAGTTTCATAGGCGCCCCACAAAAGCATGAAGACAAAAAACTTTAGAAAGTAAACATATATAAGAAACTAAAACAGTTGTGATGGCCAGTTTGTTTTGGGCCATAACGTTCTGCAATGCATCAGAATTTCTGAATTTTTGGTTACCAGCATACTCTTTAAAAATTCCTAACCCTACTTTTTTGGGTGACATAGGGGTTAAAATACGCTTTTTTTGGCGCCAAAAAACTTAGGAATTAAACAGTTAATTTTTAAATTTTTTTTTCGCGAAAAGAATAGGGAGAGTTAAAAAATTCCTAAACTTTTGTGGGTGACTAAGGGGTTAATTATGCGTGTTTTTTCGCCAAAAACGTAGGAATTAGTGTTAATTTTTAAAAATTTTGGCTCCAAATGAGCAAAAAAAAAAGAGTTAAAAATTTCCTAACATTTTTTTGTTGACTAAGGGGTTAAAAGACGCGTATTTAGGCGCCAAAAAACGTAGGAATTAAGGGGTTAATTTTAAAAAATTTTGGCGCCAAAAAAACTTAGAAAAAAGATTTTAAAATTTCTAACCTTTGGTTGGTGCCTAAAGGTTTAAAATACGCGTATTAAGGCGCTAATAAACGTACGAATTAAAGAATAAAAAAAAAATTTTTGGCGCCAAAAAACTTTGAAATTAGATTTTTAAAATTTTTAACATTTTGTGGGTGACTTAGGGGTTAAAATGCGCGCATTTAGGTGCCAAAAAACTTAGGAATTAAAGGGTTTAATTTTAAAAATTTTGGCGCCAAAAAAACTTAGAAAAAAAGGTTTTAAAAATTTCTAACCTTTTGTGGGTGACTTAAGGGTTAAAATACGCGTATTTAGGCGCCAAAAAACGTAGGAATTAAAGGTTAATTTAAGAAAATATTTGGTGCAAAAAAAAAAAAAAAATTCCTAACCTTTTCTTGGGTGACTTAGGGGTTAAAATGCGCGTATTTAGGCGCCAAAAAACTTAGGAATGAGAGGGTTATTTTTAAAAAATTTTTAGCGCCAAAAAAAAAACAAATTAGAAAAAAAGATTTTAAAAATTTCTAACCTTTTGTGGGTGACTAAAGGGTTAAAGTACGTGTATTTAGGCGCAAAAAATGTAGGAAATAAGGGTTAAATTTTAAAAAATTTTGGCGCCAAAAAAAAATTAGAAAAAATGTTTTAAAAATTCCTAACCTTTTATGGGTGTCTAAGGGGTTAAAATACGCGTCTTTTTGTTGCCAAAAAAGAGTTTAGCTAAATTATGTGGGTGACTAAAGGTTTAAATATGTGTTTTAGGCGCCAAAAAACGTAGGAATTAAAGGGTTAATTTTTAAAAATTTTTTGCGCAAAAAGACTCAGAAAAAAAAAAGTTTAAAATTCCTAACATTATGTGGGCGACTGAGTTTTTTGGGTTTTAAAGGTTAAAATACGCGTATTTTTGGCGCCAAATAAGGTAGGAAATAAAAGGGTTAAATTTAAAAATTTTTGGCGCCAAAAAACTTAGAAATTATGACTTAAATTTTCTAAACGTTTTGGGGTGATAAGGGGTTAAAATACGCGTATTGGTGGCGCCAAATTTAAAGGGTTAAATTTAATTTTTGGGGTTAAAATACGCGTATTTTGGCGCCAAATAACGTAGGAATTTAAAAAGGGTTAAAATTTAAAAAATTTTTGGCGCCAAAAAGAAATAAAGGTTAAATTTAAAAATTATGACTATGAAATTTTTCTAAACTTTTTGGGTTGACTAAGGGGTTAAAAAACGCGTATTTTTGGCGCCAAATAACGTAGGAAAAGGGGTTAAAAACGGGTTAAATAACGTTAAAAAATTTTTTTTGGCGCCAAAAAACTTAGAAGTTATGACTTAAATTTTTCTAAAAACGTATTTTGGGTGACTAAGGGGTTAAAATACGCGTATTTCTGGCGCCAAATAACGTAGGAAATAAAGGGTTAAACTTTGAAAAAAAGAGTTTTAAAAAACATTTTTTTGGTTAAATGCGCATTTAAAAAACTTAGGAAATTATTTTGACTTAAATTTTTCTAAACTTTTTGGGTGACTAAAGGGTTAAAATACGCGTATTTAGGCGCCAAATAACGTAGGAAATAAAGGGTTAAATTTTTAAAAACCTTTTTTGGACGCCAAAAAACTTAGAAATTTTGACTTAAAAAAAATTTTTCTAAACTTTTTGGGTGACTAAGGGGTTAAAATACGCGTAATTTTGGCGCCAAAAAACGTAGGAAATAAAGGGTTAAATTTAAAAATTCCTAACTTTTTGGTGACTAAAAAATATAGAAATTATGACGTAGAAAAAAATTTTTCCAAACTTTTTGGGTGACTAAGGGGTTAAAATACGCGTATTTTTGGCGCCAAATAACGTAGGAAATAAAGGGTTAAAGGGTTAAAAATTTTTTGGCGCCAAAAAAACTTAGAAATTTATGACTTAAATTTTTCTAAACTTTTGGGGTGACTAAGGGGTTAAAATACGCGTATTTTTGGCGCCAAATAACGTAAAGGAAATAAAAAGGGTTAAATTTAAAAAACTTTTTTGGCGCGTATTTTTGGCAAAATAACTTAGAAATTATGCAAAAAATTTAGAAAATTTTTAAATTTTTCTAAACTTTTGGGTGACTAAGGGGTTAAAATACGCGTATTTTTGGCGCCATAAATAACGTAGGAAATAAAAGGGAAAAAATCTTAAATTTAAAAAACTTTTTAAAGGGCGCTAAGGGTTAAATTTAAAAAATTTTGGTGGCAAAAAATTTAGAAATTATTATTTAAATTTTTCTTAACTTTTTGGGTTACTAAGGGGTTAAAATACGCGTGGTTTTTGGCGCAAATAACGTAGGAAATAAAGGGTTAAATTTAAAAAATTTTGGCGCCAAAAAACTTAGAAATTATGACTGAAATTTTTCCAAACTTTTGGGTTACTAATGGGTTAAAATACGCGTGTTTTTGGCGCCAAATAACGTAGGAAATAAAGGGTTAAATTTAAAAAATTTTTGGCGCAAAAAAACTTAGAAATTATGACTGAAATTTTTCCAAACTTTTTTGGTGACTAAGGGGTTAAAATACGCGTATTTTAGGCACCAAATAACGTAAGAAATAAAGTGTTAAATTAAAAAAAATATTGGCGCAAAAAAACTTCGAAATTATGGCTTAAATTTTTCTAAACTTTTTGGGTGACTAAGGGGTTAAAATACGTGTATTTTAGGCTCCTAATAACGTACGAAATAAAAGGTTAAATTTAAAAAATTTTGGCGCCAAAAAGCTTCGAAATTATGGTTTAAATTTTTCGAAACTTTTTGGTGACAATGGGTTGAAATACGCGTATTTTAGGCGCCAAACATCGTAGGAAATAAAGGGTTAAATTTAAAAAATTTTTGGAGCCAAAAAACTTAGAAACTATGAATGAAATTTTTCCAAACTTTTTCGTTGACTAAGGGGTTAAAATACGCGTATTTTTGGTGCCAAATAACGTAGGAAATAAAGGGTTAATTTAAAAAATTTTTAGCGCCAAAAAACTTAGAAATTAAGACTCAAATTTTGAAAACTTTTTTGGTGACTAAGGGGTTAAAATACGCGTATTTTAGGCGCCAAATAACGTAGGAAATAAAGGGTTAAATTTAAAAAATTGTTGGCGCCAAAAAACTTAGAAATTATGACTCAAAATTTTTCAAACTTTGTGGGTGACTAAGGGGTTAAAATACGCGTATTTTAGGCGCCTAATAACGTACGAAATAAAATGTTAAATTTAAAAAAATTTGGCGCCAAAAATCTTCGAAATTATGTTTTGAATTTTTCGAAACTTTTTTGGTGACAAAGGGGTTAAAATACGCGTATTTTAGGCGAAAAATAACGTAGGAAATAAAGGGTTAAATTTAAAAAAATATTGGCGCTAT
>NW_024534232.1:0-24153 GCF_016097555.1 Gigantopelta aegis
AGTTGGCTTTAAACATTTCCACTTCAGTTATAACTGTGTGATATCCACTGTCATTCTGGTACAACCATATGTGTAATATTTAAAGATCAATCATTAGGTAAAAAATTATACTCATAAAATAAAATAATATTATGACACAAATGCTATTATTTTATACCTAGAAGGACGATTCGAGGACAATCTACATGTATCACTTTACCACTTGGCCCGACCATGGTGTTCCTTCTGCCCCAGCTCTCTTGAGCTTCTGGAAACAAGTCAAGAAAAACGCGTCACAGACAAATGGACCAATCACTGTGCACTGCAGGTTTGTACAGTACAGTTTTCCACCCTAGTTACATAAAACATATTATTGTCACTCAGATGTGTGTACTATTCCACTTTAAAAAATACACAGTATGTAATGTTTGAAAATAGATTTTGGTGTAGCGTTCTCATTGGGGAGGACAGGCTTCTCATGGGGGGGGGGGCAAAATGAGTTTTGCTCGAAGTTAAAGCTTTTAAATGAAAATGCCCGAATTCAGATAACGTTTATTTTCATTTGCATTACAACCAAACATCTATATGAGGTTACTCATCTTTTTTAATGATTAAGCTCAAAATATACTGAAGTGTTGTATTTCTATAGTCATCATCTTCAGTATCAATCATCATTATCATCATCATCATCATCATATCATCATCAATGTATTTGCACAATAAACAGACTATGAACTATCTTAACTGAAATTATTCTGAAACGATTGTTATGCGCCATTGCTGAAATTTTAAATCTGACTTTTCAATTAGTGCTGGTATTGGAAGAACTGGGACCTTCATTGGACTTGACAGTCTGGTAGACGAGGCGAGGGACACTAAAAGTGTCAACGTCTTTGAGTGTGTCAGGAAGATGCGAGATAACAGAATCAACATGGTACAGACCCCGGTACGTTTACAAAACAAACTACTAACCTAATTTATCACAACTTTAGTTCATGCAGTTAGGTATTGCTGTCAGCTGCTAAGAAATTATTATTTGAGCCAAGATTTACACAACTGCGATGATGTACTGAATAGTTCTACATTTCAACTTTCCAAATACAATGTGATTCATTACACTTGCTTTGAAACGTCTACATGGATTACATGTAATACCCGTGGAAATTGTTTCGTGTGAAAGCAGATACAGGTTTCATTTTTGTTTTGCTATTTATTTATTTGATGTGCGGGCATCACAAAACGCATTGTATAAAAGTCCAAAATTGAGTTAACTAACAGTTTGTTTGACGTTTTAACACAGAATGTTTTTTATGTTTTTTTTTTATATAGATTACGGATTTTGTTATTATTTTATTGTTGTTGCAGGAACAGTATCAATTCCTTCACGAGGTTCTTCTTGAAGCAATATCGTGCCGTGAGACTCTTTATACAGTGGCATCATTCAAGGAACAATTTACTGAAACCAAAACCCTAAGCCCAAAAGAAAATGCTCGCTTGAAACAAGAGTTTAAAGTAAGACTTTAATTCCATAATAAAATACTTGTAATCTTTTAGATAAGTTCCATTAAATGTGTACATTACATATTGTAACATCAGATAATGTGATTTAATAATACAATGTTTGACGTATTTAAGATAAATGTTTAAATAGCTTATAATAACATTAGACAATTGTAGCAAACTGCTTTAACAGACCGATCTATTCATATCTATAATTGTAGGACATTACAAGCCTTAAGAAGCCTGTGTCCCAAAGGGACATCGACACCGCCCATCTTCCGGAAAACAAGGAGAAGAATCGCAATCAAAACATTGTTCCAGGTAAGCATCACTGACTGGTTAAATTATAGCTTGCTGCATTACCAGAATGAGAACAAATAGTACACATATTGTATTGTGTTAAATATATCGTTATGTAATTTTTAAATCAAAGTTGTAATGTGTGCATGCATGGTTTGCTATTGAAAACGTTCATCTAAAATATTAATATAATGAGTACCATAGGGTTTCACGGCGCTGTATCCAGCTCCAAACGTCTTATTTGGTGTTTTGATCATGTTCTTATCTCCGTGCATTAACGAAAGTTGAGTTAGCAATTGATAAATATGAATTCATCTTTCAGCGTCTTCGCATCGTCCGTACCTCTCTACTCATATTAAAGGTACCAATGACTACATAAACGCAGTCAGTTTGCCTGTAAGTACTCAATAATATTCACTTACATTTCTTTTTAGTATTAATCAACAAGAAAATAAACCAAATGTATCCAGGAAATAACATGTTGCTATTTTAATAAATAAAATAATAGTGTATTAGCCACCAAAGTCCATATATCGCCCTAACTCTTCCTCTTGGATCAAACGGAAAGTGAAACAGAAATTCGCTAAAGTAATGAAACATATCGCATTGTGTGTTTTAGCATCCATTATGTAGTATATCAATATGACTGAATTATAATTTATGATATTACTACCAGTAAAACAGTTAAACACACATGATACTTCATATCTGGGAGCTTGTGTACCGGTACATAAAAATGGAAATGGCTTATTTTATGCAAATGAAAATCGAACTGCTAGAATTGCCACTGTGTTGTGCATGGACATTTATCGTGCAACAAACATACATGTAGTCTTTTCTCTTCCATCTGTGCAGAGCTGTAAGAATAAAGATGGCTTTCTGGTGACACAGATGCCTTTGGAGCTCACAGTGATAGACTTCTGGAGAATGGTATACGAGATGGAGTGTACTACAATAGTGTCCTTGACCTCACCTGATGCTTTAGCGACATCACAGGTATGTGTCATGAAATGTAGTTTATTTTTATGTATTTGTCACTAGTGCAAAATATCCACACATTATAAATTAATTAATAATATAAAATCAATTGGAACGTGTGTTATATTCAGTAAATAATAATATGTGAATATTAATGCTAAATCAGTGTTATCCCAAATACAATGCAAAATATAAATAAACATATTAGCACCATGTACAATTTAAATACAGTATTATATATGCGAATGGCATAGTTGCGATACTAACAAAAACGATTTCTGGTGTTCCTTCCAAATAGAGGCATTATATTAGTTTTAAGTATAGGAAGCTTGCTTTTCATGGCTGAACTTGCATACAATAGTTTATCTGCTATGTTTGATCACTTGGAATAATAGTAATGTGTCTTTTGTAGTATTGCTTAGTAATTGTGGTCATCTCTTGCTCTTTGAATGTAATTCCTAATATTTTAATGGTGACAACTGTATTTCGTTTAGGATATTGGTATATATTGGCCAGAATACGGCGAATCCATGACTGTTGGTCCTTTCACGGTCCAAAACAAGACCACGATCACCGAGACTACCAGTTCAAACATCACTGAGCTAAGCCTTGTTTTGGGTAAAGAGGATCAGCTAATATATGAAAACCAGGTGAATTAACATATCTGTATGCATAATATAACTGTGTTAGTGTTCTGGTACACACATTGTGGAGTCTAGAGGAAAGTGAATTCTGGAATTAATATCAAAAAGTTAAATGTATTTGCTTAATATGAGAGTGCCACTGGCATAGGTATCTAGAATATGTGCTAATCCACACACCTAGTTGAAAGTCGAAAATAATTACTGCTCCATTCCTGGTTCTGGCAGATTTAAATGTCTGCAGATGAGTATTGCCTCCTGTTTGAGCCAACACGAATCTGACTTAAATACCAATAGGCCATCCTGTGTCTACCAACATTTCAATGGTGAAAGCCATTCAATCATCTGCTAGAAAGTCAGAATATTGGAGACGATAAATCATCCAACCAATACTCCTAGACTTAGAGGATCATTGGATTAGAGAGTTGTGCACTGCAGTGTCATATGGATGTAATGACAAATTAAAAGACACTGACAACCTTTCTAGTCCTCGAACCTTAAATGTCTTATAGTCTTGGATCTTGCAACACGGCTTTCACCAAGCCATAAACAGACTCCACAGAAAACAATAAAAATGAATGAATGAATGAATGTTTAACGACACCCCAGCACAAAAAATACATCGGCTGTTGGGTGTCAAACTATGGTAATGCAAACAAATAAAGCGATGATCAACATCAATATAAAAATTCAAGATTTAAATAAAAACACAGTGTAAAGAACTGTGCAAAAATTCAAATATCACAGATAGATACTGACTTTCACTCAAAACTTCAATTTTGTGCTGTATTGGCCATTCACAAAGAGAGTGTTACACTCCTGCATCACGGTGAGGTTACAGCACGCGCAAGGGCAGAAAACAATAAATAAAAGGTGTTTTCGAATTTGGAATATGCAAACAAGGAAATTGATTCAATCAAGCTAAGTAATATATTTAGAAATAAATCAGTTTCCTGAAAAGTACCACCATATTTCAAATTTCAAGAACCACCAACACTTTCGTATTCCTACTAAAAGACAATTGCATAACAATATTTCAATTATAGGTATGTTCTGCAGAACCTTGACTTGAGCAGTCATATCACTACGTCTGCCACATGTGACTGTAAAGGTTCACAGTTCTGCTATCACCCAGCTTGACATATAACAGGTTATCTCTCAATAATTGAACATTGCAACCTTTGGCAGTTATTCCAGAATGGACCCAAATATCATGGACAGCAAAACATCAATTGGTACTATAACTTTAAAATCATTATGGAAGCTGTCGACAAATATGCTAAAAACATGTTTAAACGTCAGCGTGAACCCGTGGAATGTCTTTCAGAATTGATCTAGGCAATATGCGATATTTTCATTGGACGAATGCATAAACTGCAAAACAAACCACATTCTGCCAGAAAGACCTTTCTGTCACAGTCGTCGTGTTAGAGAGCCTGGCTGCTCTACATGAATACTCTGTAACAGTACCGACTGACAAAGCCTCTAATGACATAACTATCACATTTAAGCACCATTACATTAATTGTCACCTAAATTAACTCGGTATTGACAAACAACCCACTAGTGCTACATATAAAGACAGTACGTTGTCTGAGGTAGAAATTTGTCAAAGACACTAATCTGTTCTACGCACATTCGGCTTGATATGAAAAAAACATGAGGACATCACAATTCCTCTTCTGTATTGGATTCCAAAACTGTATAAGAATTCATACATGCAGAGCTATATTGTGGGGTCCAGTATATACACCACCAAATCCTTGTCTCAAAACACAATCATTACTCTGGCCACACACAAGGATTATCCAGTCACAATCCAGATCAAAGTTCACTAATATTAAAACATTTGATTTTATCAATATTAAACACACCAGTCCACAACGGCAAGCTTCAGAAAAAAACTCCATTCCTTCATAAAAGGGGCATTTGTTACAAAGACTGGTGAACGAAGATATAAATACCTAAATATCTTCCAAGGATCCAGACAATTCGTAACGACCGACAGTGAATTAAGACTACAAAATACCGAGACAAACATATGTGGTATGCTGGACTTTCTCAGTGACAACATATATGTAAAATATGAGGATAGGATATATAGAAAGGAAGTAGCTATCTCCATGTCCTCCATTACTCGCCGATTTGTTTCTCTATTCATATGAATCAAATTTTCTGGCTAAATCAAAACAAAAGTGTGTGGCTACAAAGTTAATGACCTATACATAGAAAATACAGAACCACGTTGGCCTTAAAACAAAGTTCTATGATAAAAGGGCTTTCCAACAGTAAATGTTATCCCCATGTGGAGCAATATTCCTTCTTCTCCACCTTGTGGTGTCTATATTTCGCAAATTCGAAAATACTGTAGGGCATGCTCATCATATGCCGATGAAAGTTTCACAAAATTAGTAGACACTCAGAGGCCATTTCACGATATGACGCATCACTGACTAAAATTGTATGTGTGATGCATTACCCTATTTTGACCGTGTAAATGCCTTTTCATATTGTTGGTGAAAATATTTTACATTTCAACCATAGACATGATGTCTGTAGACTGTACTCATAACTGGTGCCAAAGGTCAGACAGGATATGTTCACCTATCGCGAACACCTGCTATCACTACTGTTTTACAGTAATTCGTGAGCGCATACCACTATAGCTGCATATGTCATATTGAGCTTTATACTGTGCAAGATTGGGTTCTCTAAGCTAGTCTTGTGAGTGGCGGTCCTTCTACGAGTGGTGCATGAGTAATAAAACACCATGTTACGTATATCGTAGGGGAGTGGCCGTCATCTTAAAGACGTGCACATGATAGTGCACCATGGGAGAAATGTCAATGTTGCCTAACGTCATTCCGACACTTATCTTGTGCTGAGATACGATTTTGATATCAGAATACGGTTTTCTCGTTCAAATTTGTCATAACAGATGGTTCTTAAAATTAACTTTTATATATTGTGGGGTTGAGAGACAGGGTCTGCGAAAATAGACGGGAAAAGTTTGGGTTATCGTGAGCTATTGTGTTACATATGATATATTACTAACTGTTTAGGACACAAGGAACATCGAAATGTTCATGCTGAACAACTGGTTGATGGACGATCGTTTGCCTCTAGACAAGTACGAACTGCTCATGTTTCTAGACAAATTGGAACGACGTCGAGATGAGATCGGAGAAAAACCAGTTGTGGTCCAGTGCATGTACGTATATGTCTAACGAATCTGTTAGCAAATTAACCTACAGTGGTCTCTGCAAAGGCATACGCTTGCTTAACAAAATTGAGTTTGAAATAAGATAAATACACATTACAAATGCTTGATGAACTTATGACCTATAAACAAAATGTACTGTTATCCATTTGGTTCAAACAGCTTAAACTGAATACAAATGCTCCTAGATATACAATTGTATTGTTGTTTTAGGGGTGTCTCGTTTTTGTGGGGGTTTTAGTGAATTTCATATGCAACCTGCTCCTATATAAATTACGATATCCAATCATTTCATAATTACCTAAGTCAGAAATAAGAGATTGTAGTCGATTGGGATATAACAAAAAGAGAAATTACTGTCTAAAACATTTACTCATCTCTATGTAAACTGTTAGCCACATCTGTTCAGTTAAATATCAGTTGGATCTCAATGTCTTTTATTTTAATATTAAAGACAGTTCCGTGAAATCAAAATGATAATAAACCATTATAACTGACGTTCAATATACTGGTTCTTTCTCTAAACTGTGTGTATTTTGGCCAATATTTATCATGACCTGTCCATATTTAAAAATTGAATTGCAGTGATGGCGCTAAGCATAGTGGACTGTTCTGTGTTTTGTCTAACATCATCAGCAAACTGAAACTCGACGACGATGTCGACATCTTCGTCACCGTCAGAGAACTGCAGTGTATTCGACCTCAGATTGTTGAATCATTCGTAAGTATCAACATTCGACGTCAAATCATGTTAACATGCAACCTCTGATTGTTGAATTATTCATATCATCATTCGACCTCAGATTGTTGAATCACACTTAAGTATCAACATTCGATCTCAGATGGTGATGTATTTTGTCGTGATGGGGTAAAATCCATTCATTCATTTGATCTCAGATTGCTGAATTATTCATAAATATTAACATTCTGCCTCGGATTGTTGAATCATTCGCAAATATCATCATTTGACTTCAGATTGTTCAATCGTTCATAAATAAAAGTATTCAACCTGCGATTGTTGAACCATTTGTAAGTATTAGTATTCAATCTCAGATTGTTGAATTACTCATATTACCTTTCGACATCGCATTCTTGAATAGCTTGTAGAAGTATTCATTAAAGTATTAAAATATGACCTTAGACTTCTGAATCATTCGTAAGTATCATCACTTGACCTGTGATTGTTGAATAATGTGTAAGTATCAGTATTCGACATATATGAGATTGTTAATTTAATTCTAAGTGTTGTCATTCGACCTCCGATTGTTGAATTATTTGTAAATATGAATACTTTTATTGAATGCAAAAGAAAAGCCTAGCTCGAAAATAAATTAAATCAGGGACTATTTTCTTTCCTGCTGTTTTCTGCCTACACACAACCACTCCATTTCCAACTGTTCATTTTAATTGCTCATTGCTTCAATATCATATCTCTATGAATTCATATCTTTAGCTTAGCGGGTTTTCTGTCAACTTTAGATAAGAGATATATTATATTTCTGTTTCAGAAACAGTATCAGTACTGCTACGAGGTCGTCAAGGAATATATGAACAGTCTGGAAATATATGGCAACTTGTAATATCTCCATTCAACACAAAAATTCGGCATACTTACTGATAGATAGGTGACACGGATTATTGACATGACTGTACAGTTTACTTATAGATAGGTGGCAGAGGCTTTACATACGACTATATTTTTCTTATTATAATAGTTTAGCTATAGGTAAAATATGTAAAGGTCATCATGCATTTTGCATGGGGCTGTCAAAAGGTTTGTAGAGCGAGATACTGAAAGAGATGACAGATCTAATGATTGTACATTACTTTTCAATATGATCGTCATTGACCTCAATGTGTTTGGCTCAGTCATCATTCAAGCTGCTGATGCTAGCAAAATAGACATCTTCTAGTGGGACATTCGAAACCATTTGTGCAGCCTTCAGATTTTTATCTTCTTCAAACCGGGTACCACGAAGGAGGGCGTCAGTTTCCGGAAAAGATCATTATCAATCAAATGCGTGACTAAATTTGATGACGCTCCTCTGTTCCTAGTTGGATGAATTCACGGTTTCATGAAGATAGTAACCGTTAAGTAAGAATATGTACATTTTTTTTTACAAACAGAGACTCGTGTTATTGGTAGGGGAGTTAATGGATGAATAAACGTTCTGAAAAACGCAAACGTATGATGAAGTGTCGTCATTTGGTATCTAGTTCTACGACCTTATTGGATTACCTTTCATTGCTAATGATAAAAAGTAATGGTAAACAAATAGATATTGCTGAATCAACAATCATTTGTATGCATTTATTTGTTAATGTACACGGATCCTTTCTGTTTATTTTGTTATCTAAACACTTCTTTTTTGTTACCTGTTATGAGAACAATATGTTGTTGATGTATGATATTTTATAAAAACATGTATATGAATTAACACGTTTATAAAGATGTAAAACAAATACATTGCTGAATCAACAATCATTTGCATGCATATATTAGTTAATGCACAAACTATTTTGATACAATCTTCCTGTCAGTTATTATTGTATTATCCAAACACTTGTTTTCTGTAGTTATAATGTTTTGTGCGTAATCAAGACGTTCGTGTGAAGCATATGTTGTTAAAGTATGATATTTCATAAAACATCTATTAATATTGACCAAATAATATAAAGGTGTAAGGATAAACACAAGCCATTGTTTTTTTCAAAAATCACTTGTATGCATGAACTATTTGGTGCAAAGACTATTTTGATATAATTTTCCGTTCCATTTTTTTGTATTATCTAGAAACATTTTCTGTAGGTACGAATTTGTGTGTGCATAACATGTTTGGAATTATTGAAATCCGAGTTTGATTGTTAACACTTATGTGAACATGTTGTCAAGGAATGCTATCTTACACAATTAACCAAATGATATAAATATTGTATAACCCTGTGTATATATATATATATTAACCAAATTGTATAAATCGTATATAAACACGTGTATAAATTAATCAGGTGAAATTGCTGTCATGAAATAATACATTTTTAATCAACAATCAACAACTGGTTTTGTCTTAAGTATTAATTTTCAGAAAAAAAAAATCTACATGTGTAGTTTAAAAACAATCTAAAGAAAAGCAGTTTTTATTCTAAATATTTGAATTTTCATCAATTATAATACGCTTGTGGTCTACAGAGTTAGAGACGAAACAGCGAACTAAGGCTCCACATATGAAGTAGATGTATCTTAACAGTGAAATCTATATAATTGATATATTGTTGAAATAATAAAATATTCATTACATCTGCATTTTATGGATCGATTCATCTGGTCAATTTATTCACGTTCCCTATTGTTTATGTTAAACATTTATATACAAGGCAGTGTGGAAGCTATCAACCAACTTGGAGAGGAATATTTGCAATGTTTTTGTTTTTGTTTTAGTATTACTTGTAATAAAGAATCTGCCTTAGCTAAGGCAACACAGATGTCTTCAAATTCATGATTGATCAGCTGAGTCAAGCAGTCAAATGGCATTGACAAAATAGCACCAATAGATAACACAATACATTGAAGCTGATGATGATGATAAATATAGTGCAGAGATACGATTTTGATATTGTAATACGGTTTTGAGACTTCCTAACAGGCGCACCGGCCTCGGTGGCGTCGTGGTTAGGCCATCGGTCTACAGGCTGGTAGGTAAGGGTTCGGATCCCAGTCGAGGCATGGGATTTTTAATCCAGATACCGACTCCAAACCCTGAGTGAGTGCTCCGCAATGCTCAATGGGTAGGTGTAAACCACTTGCACCGACCATTGATCCATAACTGGTTCAACAAAGGCCATGGTTTGTGTTATCCTGCCTATAGTAAGCGCAAATAAAAAATCACTTGCTGCTAATCGGAAAGAGTAGCCCATGTAGTGGCGACAGCGGGTTTCCTCTCAAAATCTGTGTGGTCCTTAACCATATGTCTGACGCCATATAACTGTAAATAAAATGTGTTGAGTGCGTCGTTAAATAAAACATTTCTTTCTTTCTTTCCTAACAGGCGGAATGGGCAATTTAGTTCATTTATCTATACGGTAGTTACAGGTGTGGTGTTTTCCAGATATTACCTTTGTCAATATATTATATGAACATATAAAATGCTCGTTAGTTAACAATTATATTACTTTACTTTTTTACACAGTGCTATATTTATATAGTTATTAAAATGTACAAATATATTTTCAAAATCTTTTTTTGTTTTGTTTGTTTGTTGGGTTGGGGTTTTTTTTTTGGGGGGGGGGGGAATTTGGGTTTGGGTTGGTTTTGGAGGGGTGGAGGGGTAGTGTGTTTTGTTGTTGTTTTTGTCCTTTTTTGGGAGGGGGAGTTATTGCTTTTTTTCTGCTTTTTTATGTTGTTTTGGTTTTTTGGTTTTCTTTTCTTTTTTTTGGGGGGGGGGGGGGGGGTATTTTTTTTGTGTGTTTTGCTTGCTTTTTATTTATGCTCCTTTCTTCTTTGTTTTAAAGTCTATTTGTTGGAATGCTAATATAATATTCAGCTTGTTTAGTGATTTTGAGTAAATAAAAAATAACAAAGCAATTTTAAAAAAGAAAAGAAAACAAATTAAAACAAAATACCGAAAAAAAAACCCACCTAAATGTTTTAATCAACAAGTATTCCAATGAATATGCGACATGGTGTATTTTCTCTAAATGTCGCAATATGCTGTTGTTTATTTATCTATATGTTACTTATGATGTTTTCCAGATATTATTTTAGTCGCGGTAGTATATGTCTTATTCTTGATATCTGCATACGAAGTGCTAATTTGTTAACAATTATATTTCATTACTTTTTGCAGAGTGCTATGTTTATGTAGTTAATAAAATTTACAAATGTATTCCCAAAATATATTGTTGTTGTCTTGTTTGTTTGTTGTTGGGGATTTGGGGGTTTTTTTTGTTGTTGCTGGCGGGTTGTTGTTTTGTTTTATTTATGTGGGGGTTTATTGGGGGAGGGTTGTGTTTTTGGGGGGGGGAGTATTGTGTTTTTTTCGGGTGGGTATATTTATTTGGTTTTGGTTTTGGTTTGGTTTTGTTTATTTTATTTTGAATTTTATTTTTTAATCATTATTAGTGTTTGACATTGTTTTTGTGTGGAAATAATGTGTAGGACAAGGGTGTTATCAAAGATATACAGAAGTACAAAGGACGCCCTGTTCAGATGTATCTCTAGGGTTATTAGTGTTTATCATAATATTGTTTGCCAGAGAACGTACACGTCCATTACAAACATGAACACTGATGACGTCCATGTATTGAATGACGGCGATTTTTCAAAACTTTGATATCTGTCGATTGTGTGAACATATTAGTTTAATTATTGAAGTATATTATTTAGTGTGTTCACTATTTGTAGTTTATTTTGCACACACTAATGTAAATTTAAAATTAATTATATTTTCCTTCACGAACGATTAGAATTAGACATGGTACTCATCTATCCTCTTAATCTCCCTCTCCTTCCTCTCTCTCTCTCTCTCTCTCTCTCTCTCTCTCTCTCTCTCTCTCTCTCTCTCTCTCTCTCTCTCTCTCTCTCTCTCTCTCTCTCTCTCTCTCTACCCATAGTGTCAATTATGTTACGCAATGGGCTACTATTTTAATTTGGACTAAAATAAGGACTTTCCGAAAGGCAAAATATCATACCAGCAGCCGCCCAGTCCTGCCGACAGCATCCATCGAGTTCATACAAGCAGCCGCCCAGACAAAGGTATCAATGGGCAGTGTCCTGCCGACAACATCCATCGAATACATACAAGCAGCCGCCCAGAGATAGGTATCAACGGGCAGTGTCCTGCCGACAGCATCCATCGAGTTCATACAAGCAGCCGCCCAGACATAGGTATCAATGGGCAGTGTCTTGACGACAGCATCCATCGAGTTCATACAAGCAGCCGCTCAGATATAGGTATCAACGGGCAGTGTCCTGCCGACAGCATCCATCGAGTTCATACAAGCAGCCACCAAGACATAGGTATCAACGGGCAGTGTCCTGCCGACAGCATCCATCGAGTTCATACAAGCAGCCGCCCAGACATAGGTATCAACGGGCAGTGTCCTGCCGACAGCATCCATCGAGTTCATACAAGCAGCCGCCCAGACATAGGTATCAATGGACAGTGTCCTGCAGACAGCATCCATCGAGTTCATACAAGCAGCCGCCCAGACATAGGTATCGACGGGCAGTGTCCTGCCGACAGCATCCATCGAGTTCATACAAGCAGCCGCCCAGACATAGGTATCAACGGGCAGTGTCCTGCCGACAGCATCCATCGAGTTCATACAAGCAGCCGCCCAGACATAGGTATCAATGGGCAGTGTCCTGCCGACAGCATCCATCGAGTTCATACAAGCAGCCGCCCAGACATAGGTATCAACGGGCAGTGTCTTGCCGACAGCATCCATCGAGTTCATACAAGCAGCCGCCCAGACATAGGTATCAACGGGCAGTGTCCTGCCGACAGCATCCATCGAGTTCATACAAGCAGCCGCCCAGACATAGGTATCAATGGGCAGTGTCCTGCCGACAGCATCCATCGAGTTCATACAAGCAGCCGCCCAGACATAGGTATCAATGGGCAGTGTCCTGCCGACAGCATCCATCGAGTTCATACAAGCAGCCGCCCAGACATAGGTATCAATGGACAGTGTCCTGCCGACAGCATCCATCGAGTTACAATAAATCAGACAAAAATTAAAAGTGGAAGGTCTGCTTACAAAATGTGCTATAACAGGTCATCTTACATAATTATCGCATCAATGACCCATTGGCGTAGCCAGGATTTTATACTGGGGGGCTGCCCCTCACTATATGTATATATGTATGTATTTATGTATGTATGTATGTATGTATGTATGTGTGTATGTGTGTATGTGTGTATGTATGTATGTATGCATGTATGCATATATGTATGATTTTATAAATTTAATACAGCAAAAATAGAACAAAGGTTTGATTGTGGGGGGCATTGACCCAGTGCCCACCCAACCCCACCTCCCTTGATACACCACTGCAATGGCCTTATTCAATGCGTCGTTTGAAGTTAAGTGTACTGCTAGTTCGTGTATTATTATCAATATACTTCCTAGATGTAACGTCTTAATCTTGATTCTGCATTCAAATTGTTATCCTAATTTTAATAGGATCCCACACGTTCTTCAAGGACATTGCCACCTGGCACGTTGATACTATTCCAAAAAAAGTTTGTTTTATTTAACGACGCCACTAGAGCACATTGATTTTTTATCTTATCATCGGCTATTGGACGTCAAACATATGGTAATTTTCACACTGTTTTTAGAGGAAACCCGCTGTCGCCACATAGGCTACTCTTTTTACGACAGGCAGCAAGGGATATTTTATTTGCGCTTCCCACAGGCAGGATAGCACAAACCATGGCCTTTGTTGAACCTGTTATGGATCACTGGTCGGTGCAAGTGATTTACACCTACCCATTGAGCCTTGCGGAGCACTCACTCAGGGTTTGGAGTCGGTATCTGGATTAAAAATCCCATGCCTCGACTGGGATCCGAACCCAGTACCTACCAGCCTGTAGACCGATGGCCTAACCACGACGCCACCGAGGCCGGTCGATACTATTCCATGTCTAATTGCTGGAATTGTCTGGCAAGATGAAATATTTTATAACAAGTCATCTCACGTAATTATCACATCAATGACCTAATTTAATGCACGGTTTAATGCCAGGTGTACTTGGAACGTTTACCCGCTCAGTAGCCCGAGTATTCTGACGGTAAGAGATCTAGACGGACATTTGAACAGTTATCATGCTCTCTAACCGTCAGAGACCAATCTATATCAATATCACGCAATCTCTGCCTAAAATTAATGTTCACATATTAATCACTAATACACATCTACAGGAAGAAATCCGACCTCCTTTCAATAATGTTAAATAAGTATTTACTGACGTGTTTCTTCCTGTAGTGTTTGTGTTAGTGATTAATATGTGAAATTAGTTTTATCAAGAAGCTCGAAAATTATCGATTTAAATGTAATTAACGTCAAACATAGGATTGTTTTCTACCATTTGGAGGGCAGAGGGCACTGGTTGAAAATAAATGTTCTGCCCTTCCCCATTTGCTATCTTTTAACGTAAATGTACAAGTTTAAACAGCTAACCCTAGTTCCTAAATGTGAAATATGTTCGGCTGTACATACCCAAAGAACTAGGGTTAGGTGTCTTTCTGGATAGAAATTTCTATTCCATTCTGTTCTATGCTATTCTATGCTATTCTATGCTATGCTATGCTATTCCTGGATAGAAAATACTGTCCGCTTAAATACGTGTTCTAAATAATTCTTATAACATTCATGATAAATGAACGCATGCTGGTAAATAATGGAATTAACTTTTCAGGCTCTTTTAGAGTCTCGAGTCTAGACTCTAAGGGCCGAATTTATGGAGCCTGTTTTGTCGTAAACGCAGGACCTGGTGTTTAAGCATTGTAAACGAATCTAGCTACATGAGTGTAAGACATAGGGGAGAGTTGCCGGGATTGGACCCCTTAAGAAAGAATGGTTGTGCAAGTTAGACAAATAGAGCAATCAGCAGGAAAGTAGTTCCGTCATTGTTGTTGGGGCATACAATACGCATTGATGCAACATATTTTGTAGAAAGTTTAATTATTCCAGGTAAATTTAAAAAAAAAATTTAAACCCAAAATGGTCCAATCGTGGATTCTACTACCACGATTGGACCACTTTGGAGTTTTTAAAAAATCAAATGCCTTCAATTAAACCAGAACCCAGCACATACATTGTCAAAAAACATTGCTAGAAAATCAAACTGGACAGTATGAAGAGTTCAAATAAAAATGTTAATGCTAAAACGAAAGTGGTCCGATCGTGGAATCTGCTACAGTAACTAAAATTGGGCATGAACCTCTCTTGGGTTTGCAAAATATCAGTTCCTTCTTTTGGAAAATTAGACACAGTACGAACTATGGCTACTTGCAAAAAAGAAAGAAATAGCTTTATTAAAATATAATTCGCTCATGAATCAAAATAGAATCCTCGATTGGACCACCGATTCCTCGATTGGATCACTCAGAAAGGTCCTTTTTGACGTTTGTTTTACTCATAAACGTGCTTAAAATTTCATTGTTGATGCATAAATTAACTGGTATCATATTTGGCGGTTGGCACGATCACCGAAATACCAGGTCAAAACATTATGGTCCAATTGAGGAACTGGTCCAATCCCAGGAATTCATTTGGTCCAATCGTGGTTTTACCATAGTTATAAATAGATGATGACCTACATGTACACATGCGTAACATCTTGGCACTTGTTTTATCACTCACAATAACAAACCTTTATGTATCGTTATGACCTAATTTAACACTTCTAACTATGTTCATATTGCTCCATAGATGTTTTTTCCAAGAACACTATTAGATGATACATGCATAAATGTTACTTTTATTGATAAATCACATATTACCTTTTTCGACTCGACTGGTTCAAGGTCAATAGCGGCGTGTGTACAGATTAATATATTGACTAGATGACGCTACTGTCACAATTTGAATGAAAATACAGTTCTGGTCCAATTGAGGCACTGGTCCAATCCCGGCAACTCTCCCCTACACAGGCTTTGTAAATTCGGCTCAAAAAGTGTGGGACCTAATTCACTAAATCCCAAAGACTGTACCATATCGCAGTGCAATTTAAAATGACTTTCAAACACAAGGCGATGTTGCTTAAAGGGACATTCCTAAGTTAGCTGCATTGTAAGATGTTTCGGACTAATAAAATATTTATACGATAAAACTTACTTGTACCACGCTTTGGTGTCGGTCCCTTTGATCTTACCCGTGGTGTATCCCATAGTTAGACCACGGGCGTACCACAGGAAGTAAACTAGAACATTTTAAAACGTAACACTGTCTCACTGATATTACTAGTAAAATAACAACATAAAACTGTAAAAGTAAAATAGAATTATTTTTTTCAGCAGCAAAAAATAAAGTATAAATTAAAAAAAGAAAAAGAAAAAAAAAGAAAACCTGTTAGAATAATTGTTCCTCTTACTTGAAAATAAAATTCAGTCGCGTTAAATCCTTCACTTCACAGAATTTAAGGCAACACTGTTTCACTGTAGAAAATAAAATTCAGTCGCGTTAAATCCTTCACTTCACAGAATTTAAGGCAACACTGTTTCACTGTAGAAAATAATGAGTAATTATTATTTTGAAAAATAAAAAATAAAAGTAAATATTCTGCTACCAAAAAGAGGAAATATTCCAATAACTGTTACTTTCATCGTATAATGCGTTCAGTCATAAAATACTTGTAGCTCAGTAAGTGTTAAATATGCAGTTTTTGTAAACAGCCATGGTTGGTGGGGCATTAGAAGACACACCACTGGAGGTCATAACCGATGTTTTAGGTGCGGTTCCAGACACATCACTGGGGGTTGTTGGTTTTTCACATGAAGATACTGATTGTGGTTTACTTTCAGCTTTAAGTTTTTTTAGTGGATCCAGTTTATTAGAAATGTCCGCCAACATGGTCTGCGACGGTCGCTTGTACTTTCGAACTGCGTCTAGCGAACGGTGGCTGGTAATTCGCATTATCTCTTGCTCTTCTATGTCAGCTGCATAGAGTCGTGTTGCACAGGACGCTTACGTGAATGGTTTGTAAAATTGCCTTCAAGACCAGCTGTAGTGCACATTTCTTTCATCAACGATCGTAACTTGTTTACTCCAAGGACTTGTGTGCAGTATCGAATATCACCTTTTACTCGAGGTGCCAGCGGTCGCCGATAAAAAGCTCCGTCTTTTTCAACTTTTGACAGGTGCAGTTGGTAAAGTTCACTACTAGTATGATGTCGGATGTTTTTAGTTTGAACAAAGCGATGCCCGAGACCATCGTTGAAGGTTTTGGAACATTTACCTTGAAACTCTACGTTCGAACCCTGCTGGTCACTCCTCACCGTTATCTATTTTGTTTTCTGTTCTCGATGTTCGTCGCAAGCACGTAATCCAAAAACGTTTACAGTTGTAGAAAAAGATAGTGTTCAAAAAACTTTGGTCACAACTGTCACTATAAACACCCTTTCCCCACATCATTATTTCGCTATCTTCCGTTAACGGTTCTGCTTGTCTTACACTTGTCCCCAGTCCCTGCTTGGTAAGTTTGCTCATCTGTGTACTAAGTACGGTACGGAAAAGAGAGCAGTCGTTTTGTTTCACATCCAAAACGTATATGTACTTGCCATGTTCTCTCATACTTCGCAAAAAGGCCAACCATAATCATATACAATGTTTTGGGTGGATAGTGTGTGCCGTCAACTTTCATCAAAAACATGCTCAGCCATCTGGTAAATTATCTCCCATCCGGTATTTCCTCCACTATTCAAACACTCTAACAGCCCAATTGGTATCTTTATGCGTGTTTTTGCTCTCTGTATCGGAAAGCAAATTATTATTAAACGATGAGAGAGAGACACACACACAGAGAGAGAGAGAGAGAGAGAGAGAGAGAGAGAGAGAGAGAGAGAGAGAGAGAGAGAGAGAGAGAGAGAGAGAGAGAGAGAGAGAGAGAGAGATGCAGACATACATGCATACATACATACAGCCAGAGGATAAGAGAGCAACACACACACACACACACACAGAGAGAGAGAGAGAGAGAGAGAGAGACAGACAGACAGACAGACAGACAGAGACAAAGGAAGAGAGAGACGCGAATGCCGCTACACAAATTACTCATTTCGAAAATCAACAAATATTATTTATATACACTTTGATGACAGGACACACCAGGATATGTGGCGCATCACTCGTTAGGCACTGGATGGGACTCATCCTTAGGCGGGTATCCTACCAATGAAGTACAAATCTATCCCCATTCAAATATGACACCAGATAGAGAAACAATAATTATGTTTTTGGAATATTCTGTCAGCATGTATTCAGGGACAGTTTGGGAAAAACTGCAAAGAGACATGTGGTCACTGTTTAAATGGGAACACAACCTGCAACTCAGTGAGTGGGCATTGCTCTGACAAGTGTGGTGCTGGGTGGCAAGGCGATATGTGTAAAACAGGTTTGTCTATAAAATTATACTATACTATACTATGTAGAACTGAGTAATCAAATATGACAAATTACTCTTTATTGTCATTATACTGCTTGTTTTATCTATCACAATTACGTGTGTGTACAAGTATATATTTAATTTTCAAAAGGGAGGAAATGCATTATCTTCAAACTTAGGCATGTGTGTCTGCCCTCCCTTCCACCACTCCAAACACTCGATTTCACGTCCTAAACATGTGTGCCTGTTATTCAAATAAAATAAGAGGATAATAGTACACAATGTATTTCGTTTTTACACAGAATGTGCTATGGGGAAATATGGAGACAACTGTAGTCAGGGCCCCGTTCCACGAAGCGACCTTAGCCCTAAGATCAACTTAAGTGCATAGGGTAGCTATGCGCTTAAGGTAATCGTAGGGCTAAGATCGCTTCGTGGAACGGGGCCAGACGAGTAACAACTGCAGGGACACACTCTGTGGTAGTCTGACTGGATCATGTCTTAGTGGATGTGTTGCTGGGTTTACTATACCTGAGACTGGCTGTACAGAGAAACGTATGTAAATATATCTCTTAGTGGTTTTTACTTTCATTAACTGGATAGCCCTACCTGGGCCCCTTTAAAAAACAAAAACAAATGTAACCAAAGTTAATTGTAGTGACTTAAGGTGAGTTTTACAAGTGGCACCGTACACTTTACAGTCGTTCCATAAAGCAAATATACGGTATTCGTAAGTGCCCCTTTAATTATTAAAATCTTTGCATATTGGATGTATTCACTGGTATCGGACATCCATGAAGTAACTTTGTCAGTTTATTTGCTAAGCGATAATTGCCGAATGCATAAAACATGAGAGTTATCTCCCGTAGTTTACTGTGAACGTCGTATGGCCTAGAATGATCGAGCGCTGAGTTTCATAAAGGGTATTTGGTATATATTAGTTCCAATTTTACATAAAAAGTTAGTATCCGTCTTAGAAAATGATCAAATCATCATCTAACAGCTATTTGACATCTACGTTAGCGGCTTACAACTGCCTCGTACCAATTGTAAATGTTCACCGTAATTTACGACGATATTAAGCTACGTCGCGTCGTGAAACGGGTTGAAATGAATGAATGAATGAATGAATGTTTAACGACACCCCAGCACGAAAAATACATCGGCTATTGGGTGTCACACTATGGTAAAAGCCAAACAAATTTATCACAGATAGATACTGACTTTTAATCAAAATTTTAATTTGTGCTGTACTGGCCATTCTCAAAGAGAATATTACACCTCTGCACCACGGTGAGGTTACAGCACGCGCTGGGGGCGATCGTAGACAAAAAATAAGTTCGCGATGGTAGGTATTTACGAAGATAGTAGTGCTAACATCGCTTCGTGGGACCAGGCCCGTAGGAACGATATCAAGTGCCGGGACAATAATGTTTAGCAAGATTATCAAGAGGACAGGAACCACAAGATATTTGTGTAAGTCTTCGAGGAGGGGGGAGGAGGCTTGTACCACACCATTTTAGACTTACTGATTGTGTAAGCTCAATACACAGAATTTTTTTAAACAGACTTTGCGAGGTTACACGATAGTAAACTTTCCTATTTCGATCGGTAAGCAGAACTACAAATCGATAAGGGTCTCCAAACTAAGCTGTATGACAAATATGACAATTGATATGAATTGAGGTTGAGCAATATTCTTTCTGCTCCAGCTGTGCTGTCTACATGCCACAACTGTTGAGAATCTTTCTTGAATGTTCATTATATGCCGACTGATTTCAAACAGTGTCATAACTATTAATCTGGTATAGACGTTATTTTATTAGTGTTACAAAAGTCAGTCCACTGAATGCTTCTAAATGTACAGCTAGTTAACAAACATGAGGTTAAACTGACAGCTGAGGCTGTGCCACATTTTGATATTGTGTATGCGATATTGTCATTCGTTTGGTAAAACCCTGAACAACAATGGATTTGACCACTGTAAGCTGCGTTCCTGGCAGATCATTCCTGTGTGCATGCCATGCCATATTTAAATATCCAGCGATATTTTGAACCTTGTCAAAACATCAATATCTGTTTTGACTCTGTCGTGAGTGAAGATACGATTTTGAAAGTGTTAAAGATTCAGAGGCTCGGATACACGTGGTTTCATTTGTGTATGATTCAATAACAGCTAGAAGGTGTTCAATGTTTGCTTTTATTTGTTTTCGTCCCTTTCTTTTCAGTTATTTCTCATATCCCAACCGACAGTGGTGCCGCAGTAACGATGTTGACCATTGTAGCTGGGATACGTTTTGTTTCACCTGCGGCAGTCTCGGCGGTTCTAATGTGGTACGGATGTGGTTCAAAACGTTATATACATAAACACTATAGAGTGGTCGTCAGATATCATTTATCTTATAACGTGTTGTTTTAATAACGAGAGAAAACAAGTTGGATACGTTTTTAAGATAAATGATATCTAACGGACACGAATTCTGTTTCTTACATATTCTGAAAAACCCTGTTTTTAACAAACTTAAACGTATTTTCCAACTTAAGTTATTTACAACACTTGCCGTTGTAGCTAACTTACGCGTCGCATACTATAATCAGTTTCAGGTTAACCTATACTTTATAGAACAATCAATTTCGATCGTGCTTTATTTTTTATTGAATGGTATGGCTGTCTATGAATCTCAATCGTGACCCCCACTAATGTAGTTTGATATACTGTACTGAAACGAATGATTTATACAGCATGGTTGGGGGGGGGGGGGAGGGGGGGGGGGGGGAGGAAGGGGGTTAATCTATGTAAAATAAATAAATCGAAAATATATACATTTATCTAGACATCAGTAACTGCAGGATAAAGGTATATATATTAAAAGTGATATGTTAAAAGCATCCGATTTCATGTGAATTAACTCACAAATTTAAATATGGAATATGTATTGTTGGCATATTAAGCCTATATCACATTATACGACGCGACCCAACTCAACTCAACAGCTGAGTCGCGTCGTGTAGTGTGTATTGAAAAATCAGCCGTCGGCGACTGATTTTCAGTCGGCCCGACTGTATTTGACACGACCGAACATGTTCAGTCGCAGACGACGGCCGTCGTATAGTGTGAACGGGTCTACGACGCGACGCGACTGTCGCGTCGTGTAGTGTGAAACGGTTTACACACGACGCTATACAACTGATGTCTACCGGTATCCAATGGAATGTCTACATTTCATCATGTGACATAAAAGTTACAATGGCGGAATTATTCTGGACAGAGAAATAGACTCCTTCGCAGTCACCACTGTAGCGCCACCTGCATAACTATGAAAACAGGCTGGGCGATGCAAACAAATGATTTTTGCCATTGATTAACAATGGGATGTGAGATTTTTTTTCTTCTAAAATAAAAAACACTATTCAGAATTGTTCGCAACATTTGTTCTGTCTTTAACTGTGGTCACCAGAGGAGTCGTAGAGTGAACTGTACTGCTTTTTTATACATTTTCTAAAATATAACATTTTAGGCATATTGAAGCTGGTATTTACGCCGTGTTGATCAGTATTATTAAAACATTATTTTAAGCGTCCATGGAAACCATAAAGGAATTCTGATAAATATATAGTTCATGTTGTCGTCATTTTTGGAAACCATCAGATTTGAAAAGAAGATGTTATGGGTGCAGAACGCGGGAGGGGGCGGGATCCATGCCTCTCGCCCGCATTTCCCCCGATATTGTTCTCTGGCTGAGAATGCTGTACTAGAACGCCTCAAAGTCAAACTTTTGTTGAGGGAGCATGCCTCAAATTCCCTATAGCCCCTCCCCACTTCAAATACTCTCCTCGGACCCTGGGTGGAACCTTTTTATTCCAGAGCTTTGCTAATAAACAGAAAGCATCTGAGGGAGAAGGCAGCTATTAAATGTCAGGTCATGTAATACATTTATATGAATTTATATACATTATATATAATATATATATATATATATATATATATATATATATATAATATATATATATATATATATTAAATACCGTAAAGTCATGTTATTAGACAATTTACAGTGTGTAAGTGTGTGGTGGGGGGTTTTTTTTTTTTTTTTTTTTAATTTGTGGTTTTTTTCCTCCTTTTTCTTTATCTTTTTTGCTACTCTTCTGTTTGGAATTTTGTGTGTTGTGTGTGTGTGGATAAGTATGCATATGGCAAACACCCAGTTATACTTACCGGTAAATACTAACTCGTTACTTATTCCGTAGTCTCATCTCTCAGATTAAGTGGACCCTCGTACAAGGGTCCGTTCATGAATTAGGCTGAGTAACATTCTAGTGGGGAGGGGAAGGGATTTCATGGAGGTGTTACGAAACATGGGAATGGAGGAGGTGTTTGTCATGAGTTATATATCATGTTTTAAAAGTAATTTTATCATATTTATTTATAAATTAAAATGCAGCTAATCATTGCTGTTGTGTTTTTTAACTGATGATTTTCTATCCAGTGGTATTATTACCAAACAAACATAAATACAAAATCTTATAATATTAGTCAATATGTCTTTTGGGAGAATGTTACATAATTTTCGAGTAGTGGGCTATGCGTTACAGAAGGTCACACGATTATAGGAGGAGGTCGTCTGAAAAGGAGCTTTTAAAATACGTTTTTCCTACCAGTTGTGAATAGTTGGGGGTTTCTTATTATTTGGATAGATCTCGAGTGGTGAATTTAAAGCATTTTGGAAAGTATTGTCTCATGAATGAAAATACCTCACTGGTCAGCATGGTCAGAAGGAAAAATTAGTCCTGTCGGAAGGTGCCAAACAATTTGGATGTGCCAGTAATGTATTAACTGTCCCTCCTATTATTTTCAGATTCCTGCCACTCACTTCAAGCGCCTGTGACTGACTCTCCCCCCCCCTCTCTCTCTCTCTCTCTCTCTCTCTCTCTCTCTCTCTCTCTCTCTCTCCTCTCTCTCTCTCTCTCTCTCTCTCTTCTCTCGCACACAATGTAACTTGTACATTATTTCGATTTTGAAACAGATACAGGTACGTGTGTGAATGAATTGTCGCTGGGGACAGGCATCAATAATGTATAACAAAAAACACCATTCACAAAGTACCATGTCACTTTAGGCGATGTCGTCTTAACATCATCATGTCAACTACGGCAGTCCGAGCTCTCCAGTGTCTTGTTTGGACTCATCTTAGATTTTTTTAAAAGAGGGGGAATTAACCAGACTTTTTTTTTCAGTTGAGTTGAGTCGCGTCGTATAGTGTGGAACGGATTTCAGACACGACCGATTGGTCAGCGATCGTCGTGGCCCACGACGCGACGCGACCGTCCAGTTGAGTTCGAGCGTCGTAGAATGTGATCTAGGCTTTAGACGTCAAAAAGTTGAAACAACGATGTTCATGACAACCACACTTTTTCCAAGGGAATC
>NW_024534233.1:0-20672 GCF_016097555.1 Gigantopelta aegis
TTATTAAATTTGTGAAAAAATGTTGGTGTCTACGCTTATTCAGCACCCTACCTTTAATTACATCTAAAAAAAAATGTAACCCCCTACGCTAATTCGGCAACGAACGCTTATTACAATTCTTAATTTATCAAATGCTTACATATAGCCTCTATTAGGGGTACCGATTTTCCGTGATCACGGAATAGCGGACGGAATTGCAAATCTTAAACGGAATTTTAAATTTTCAGAGTTGTCAAATAAAATGCCAACTTTTGTGGTCAGATAATACATTTATTTATTTATTAACCCTTATCCTGCCGTTGACGTGTATACACGTCAAGCGTCATCACAATGACGTCACTTTGCATTGTTTTCATTTAAAAATCGTTTTCTAAATTAATTGTTGACATTTTTGTCAAAAACAAAGTAAGAAAATGTCAATAAATATAGTCTTAGAATGACATATCCAAATATTTGCTAAATTGCTGTTGTACATCTTATGTTTTTTTAAAAACAAAAATGACCCGTCAAATGGCGCGTGCTATTGTTTCTTGTTTTTTTGGTAGCGGTTTCTTTAATCTCTACAAAGTTGTCATAATATACTATTATATATGAACTACATTATGACAGTTGCATTAAATTAGAAAAAGTATCACTTTTAATGCCTAAAAAAGGTACAAACACAATCAAATAATTGTAATCCGACGGCATAAACAGTCGTTGAAAAGCGCCATTTCCCTGTTTTTATTTATAAACAACAGGTCATGTGACAGCACATTTCCCGCCATACAATTTGACAGCAGTAGTACACATTGCTTGCATGTGCGGCTAACTGTTTTCATTAATAATTACAACGTGGTTACTTATACTACAGCAGACGATATTCTAACTAGCTATGTTTTCTTCAACAGTTACGTCGACTATATGATCGAATACGCACATGTGCTCGGTGTTCGTCGTTGTTTTGTTGTGTGTTGTTTTTCTGCCAGTTTTTCCTTTTCAACATTCACATTAGTATTAATCACTACTGAGTGGATATATATTTGTTCTCATTTTAAGAAAATGAATTACAAACGATAGGTTACGAATATCTGCTGAAGTAGTCTGCAGAATACTGTGACCTACATTATTTTCAATAACCAATCACAAAACATTCTCGTTGCGTATCACACATAATTATGTGGCGCCACCAGTCTTTTGTTTTTATTACTGTACCAGTCGCGGATCCAAGGATTTGGTGTGTGTGGGGGGGGGGGGGGGGGGGGGGGTGCCATGCCAGGCATGTGTGCTGGGATTTTAGGTAGGGGTGTCTGGAGAGCGAAGTTTATAGGGGATTTCTGTAATGCTCCGCCGGAATATGTATTGAATGTGTTTTTTTTAAATCTGCTCGAGCAGGGACCGGAATGGGGGGGGGGGGGGGGGGGGGGGGTCGACCCATTCCCTGCACACATATCTGCAAATGTTATAAAGATAAATTAATCATCATGAGGTAAACTGTAGTTGTGTTGCACTGTTGGATCTATTGTATTTTGATAAATTTATTAGTACCAAAATCTAAAATTTGGGCGAATACGACAGAGACATTCGGGAAAATTGAGCTGGCCTGAAACCTTTTCATCATGTACTAGTAGCCACAATACTAGTTGTAATTAAATCCATGTAAAATTGTGTAGTGCTTCGTTTGAAACCCTATATTATATATAGCTGGTTGGCAGTAACGCTAAAACTAATAAATGTTGTTTTTTAGTTTGTGGTATTTTCGTTTAATTCGGGCACAAATTAGCCTGCCCTTCTCCCTCTCCCACCCCTACAAAACAAAACCGGATCCCGTACGCTTATGATTAGTGCATCAGGCCTGTATGGTACCAATTGGTGTGAATGTGTCGGGGGTATGCACACCCTTACCGTGAGGTCCAATTTTTTTTCCATGCAACAGTTATCGACCGTGTTTTAGAACATCGACACGGTCCTTTTTCGTGTTACGCAACACCCCCCAAAAAATCGTGCGCTAACTATATGGACCTATATAAAATGTGAAAATTACAGTAGGATAATGGTTTGCAATAGATTCAGAGTAAGTAATCACGTTTTTTATTTTAAAAATACGGTGATAACTAAAATTTTTTAAAATAACAATTAAAAAGAAAAACATTCCACGTACTTTAGCAGGGCGGACACTGTTGTGTAGGCAATGATCCGAAACATTGTTTTTGTCTCAAAAATCGTTAAACAAATTATTTAATGCAATTAAAATGTTGTATTCGGGATGTAATAATCACAAATCATAAAACGATCCTATATTGTTGATAAAAATATCAAAGAAAAAATCGCAAAAACTTCGATGTGTAGTTTGACCTATATTATCGACACTTGACCCAGATACAATACAATACTTCGCGGGACCAACTGCCAGTGATTTCTTCTTCTTTCACTCCGTCAATAAACATGTCAGAAGAAGTTGCACAAATATAAATTCATGATTCCGATAATAATGTTTTAAACATTTACTTATGTGACATCTCAAGTAACCTATTGCGGTAGGGAGCACATTTTCTACGTCTGCTCGGACTACTGTGCGTCACGCATAAACGTTTCACGTTTTTGACTTCTTAATATTTTTTTTAATCAGTTCCAACTACATTTTGTGCCACACATAAACACATTCTGACCTCCCTCTCCAAGGGCCTAAGCGACAGGGCCCAAAATTAAAAAAAATTAAAAAATGAAGCGGCATAGGCCTAAGCGTACGGGCTCTCATTTTTGGGGGGGATGCAGGCAGATTTCTGCCAGAGTTGAACGAAAATCCCTGAATCTAGATAACAACAATTATTATTCATATTAGCTTTACTGCCAAACAGCAGGGTCTCAGCTAACGGGTAGAGGCAATGGTGTGTGTGTGTGTGTGTGTGTTTTATTTTTTATTTAACGACACCACTAGAGGACACTTATTAATCATCGGCTATTGGATGTCAAACATTTGGTAATTTTGACATACTAGTAGTCTTAGAGAGAAAACCCCCAACATTTTTCCATTAGTAGCAAGGCATCTTTTATATACACCATCCCAAAGACAGGATAGTACATACCACAGCCTTTGATATACCAGTCATGGAGCACTGGCTGGAACGAGAAATAGCCCAGTGAGCCCGCCGATGGGAATCAATCCCAAACCAGCTGCCCTTTACCACTGGGCTGCATCCCGCCCCTGGTGTGGGAGGAATGCATTTGGGGGGGGGGGGGGATAATATAAAAATAGTTTATTGATACTGATGTTTTAAGTATGTAACCTTCCTGAAATGACCACAAAAAGGTGTCTTGCACCTTCCATGCTCATTGGTTCATTGTTTAAATCCTAGTTACAGCCATGAACAGCTATATAGGGTTGCAAATGAATCACTACATATTTTTACATGGATTACAACTAATATTGTGTCAGAGTAAAATGATGGAAATACATGGTGAAAAGGTTTTAGGCCAGCTCATTTGCCCGAAATGCTATACCTGGATAGTATTCAAATAATATATAAAGGCAAATAGATGACCAGTGTATATAACTTGTGAATGTCCCCTAGGTGGGGATGGAGATCACAATAGTTTTGCGAATTTCGTTAATGTCGTGTCCCCTGACCCCCCCCCCCCCCACCCCCTCAGGTAGGAGACAAATTCATTAAACCATCTATCATATAGACAAATGCATTTAAACTATTATGTTTTCAGAAATACTAGACCATTTCCAACCAAATTTATTTGGTAGTTGCTCTCACCCATGGAAAACCCAAAACCATGAATTTGGTCATTTTAATCCCCCTAGGAAAATGGGTGCTCCGCACTCCATGTGTTTGGTAGTTGTGGTCAGCAATTTACTCAAGTGTGAAGCACTATGGCAAGTATCTTGTGTCACAATAAATTACGGAAATGCATAAAATCCTTTTTACTATTTCTATTATTCTAATATCAGTGTTCAGGGTTTCTGCCAGAGGGTATGAAAGGTAAAATTATGTACCCTAAAATCTTGGGAATTAATGGATACGTTTTAATAATTTTTAGAATGATTATAGTAAGATAGCTGCTGCTTAAAGTGTGTACATGAAATACAGTGTCCAATTTAAAAAGATTCCAAACCCCATAACCACCTAGTTGCGGCAGTTATGATGTGGAGTTTTCAAGTACCCTCAAATTATTGATTACTGGTGTCCTTTACTTTTGACCGTATGACCCAAAAGTTGCATGCACACAGCAAATAGTTTCCAGTTTTACATACCTTACCATGGTAACCAATAGTTTGCATTGGTTACCATGGTAACAGTTTCGATCTGGGTACCATGGTAACATATAGTTTTGAACTGGTTACCATGGTAACAGAATTAATAAGCTTCGTATATCTTTCCTACAGGCATAGTACAATTATGTCACTATACATTGTTGTTTTTTCTCAGTCCTTGAGAAATTTGTTTTGTTTTGCATTGGTTACCGTGTTAACAGAATTAACCATTTTCACCCATCTCTTGTGAGCTTATTATTACATCATTATACAGTGATTTGTATTCAAATAAATTCATTTAAAACATTTCATATGGGAAACAGTTCCTCTTTTTTCATTGGTTACCATGGTAACAGAATTAATTATGTTCATTTGAAAATGTGAGGAAGTGAAAGGGCATATACCTTTTTTAAAATCTTGTGTCATTTGACAAAGATATATAAAGTAATAGAGATAGTATACATATTTTTAGTGTAGGTAATGTTGGACACAATGTCCACAAGTTACAAAAATGCGTTGATGGTAGTATGTGCATTTGACCCTATTATTCAAAAACAAAATTGGCTATCTACTTAATTCTTTTTCTAAATCGAGTAGTATGGTTAATAGATCACACCATAGACTTAAATTAAAACCAAAATATTAGTTTTAAATTAAAATTTTCATAATTATTAATAAAAAATGGTATATTGAAAGTTGCAGGTGTTGCCATGGTAACATAAATAATATAACTGACTATAAAATGTTAGTGTTATGTAGGTGGATATTCTTAGTATATATGTGTATAATTTCATGCTGAAATGTCAACTGATTTTAATAATATTACCAGAAATGTATAATAGTTAATGTTGGAAATTATGTTCATAATTTACAAAAAAATGCGTTGATAGCCGAATGCGCATCTGACCCTATTTTTCAGAAAAACCGCGGTTGTCGACTTAATTATTTCTTTACATCAAGCAGTATGGTTAATAAATCACAGCATAGACTTAAATTGAAAAATATATATTAGTTTTTAATTAAAGTTTTCATAATTATTAATGGAAATATGGTATATTGAAATTTGCAGGTGTTGCCATGGTAACATAAATAATAGAACTGACTATAAAATGTTAGCGTTATGTAGGTGGATATTCTTAGTATATATGAGTTTAATTTCATGCTGAAATGTCAACTGATTTTAATAATATTACCAGAAATGTATAATAGTTAATGTTGGAAATTATGTTCATAATTTACAAAAATGCGTTGATAGCCGAATGCGCATCTGACCCTATTTTTCAGAAAAACCGCGTTTGTCAACTTAATTTTTTCATTACATCAAGCAGTATGGTTAATAAATCACAGCATAGACTTAAATGGAAAAATATATATTAGTTTTTAATTAAAGTTTTCATAATTATTAATGAAAATATGGTATATTGAAATTTGCAGGTGTTGCCATGGTAACATAAATAATATAACTGACTATAAAATGTTACCGTTACGTAGGTGGATATTCTTAGTATATATGAGTGTAATTTCATGCTGAAATGTCAACTGATTTTAATAATATTACCAGAAATGTATAATAGTTAATGTTGGAAATTATGTTCATAATTTACAAAAATGCGTTGATAGCCGAATGCACATTCTGACCCTATTTTTTTAGAAAAAACGTGATTGTCGACTTAATTTTTTGTTTACATCAAGCAGTATGGTTAATAAATCACAGCATAGACTTAAATTAAAAGACAAATATTAGTTTTTAATTAAAGTTTTCATAATTATTAATGAAAATATGGTATATTGAAATTTGCAGCTGTTGCCATGGTAACATAAACAATATAACTGACTATAAAATGTTAACATTACGTAGGTGGATATTCTTAGTATATATGTGTGTAATTTTATGCTGAAATGTCAACTGATTTTAATAATATTACTAAAAATGTATAATAGATAATGTTGGACATTATCTTCATAATTTACAAAAAAGCGTTGATGACAGTATGTGCATTGCACCCTATTATTCTGAAAAAAATGGCAGTCTACTTAATTTTTTCTTTAAATCAATCACTATGCTTAATAAATCACAGCATACACTTAAATTAAAAGAAAAAATAGTAGTGTTTTATTCATGTTTTCTTAATTATTAATAAAAAAATTGTATATTGAAATTTGCAGCTGTTGCCATGGTAACATAAATAAAATAACCATCTACAAAATGCTATCATTATGTAGGTGGATCATTATGGTATATATGGGTGTAATTTCATGTTAAAATGTCCATGGATTTTAATAAAATTACTAGAAATGTAGAACAGGTGAAAATTCTTTAAATTTAACAAAAAGAATGCGGCAGGATAAGGGTTAATATACATACATTGTTTTTCTGCTTAATTGATCATTTGAACCATTAAGGAACAACAAAGTATGTTACTCTACGACAAAATGTAAACACACGTTTCCGAACATTGTTGGCCGCCATTTTGTTTTTTATCGTTCGGCTCGGTTCGGTTTTATTCAGTTGGGTAAATTCCTAGGATGGATTCGATTGAGTGCTCGCCTGTAAATCGATGCAACAGTTCATGCAAGCACGTTATATAAATTAATCAATTACACTTCAACACTTCATCTTTTCACCAAACATTGAAGAAGGGGGTACCGAATTCTTAAAGGTAAATATGACTTTTTGTTAAGCTATGTATACTAAAGTAGATAAAGTACAGTTCCTTTAGGATAAGGGGAACTGGCCCAAACTTTATCTACATTCTTTCCTCTTTTTATATATATTTTTTTACATTACAAATTCCACTCATTTTAATCACAAATTCCACTCAACCTTTTTATTTTCACTTGCAAATAGAGTTTATTAGAAATTAGCGAGAAAAATTTGGCGGAGTTACATCCTCTAATCGCATTCCAGTTCCGGCGCGTTCCGCTAAGAGCTGGCATGGCCGATGACCACAGTTGTTTGTGAATCTTCAGCTGAGATTTATGCATGCCAGCCCCTGGCATCATAAGTGTCCCCACCTATGCTTTAAAAATAAAGAATGATACAGGTAAAAATTAAGTTGATGAAATTACGTTTCGTTATAATTGACCATGTGTTAAATATAGGAGATAAATCTAGCGAGCTGTCATCCACCCTGATTGTTTTGCTTTTCTTGCATGGAACTTTTGAAAGAAAAAAAAATTCAAAGCTGCAATCTCGCCTCACATTAATTATCATAATTTCATTTAAATGTACAAACACACTTACAGTTTTAATTAATTGTGTGTGACAGTGACACAGTTGTAACAGATAATAGAAACATATGTTTATAGTGAACACATTTTTTCATACTATGGAATTTACTACAAGTTATTTATTTCTGAGCCACTTGTTTTCTAAATTACATGTAGACATGTACACACAACAATAGTATATTTTTGTTATTTCCAAAACACTTATTTTTATTTTTACGTCAAACCAAATTGTTTTCATTACTAGTAAATTTTTACAGTTTAGCTAAATTTCCAGACCCTATGCTAATTCCGCACACTACTCTTATTGGGGTTTTTTAAAATTTCCACACCCTATGCTAATTCCGCTCCCTACTTTTAATTGATTTTCGGAAATTTTCCAGACCCTATGCTTATTCAGCCCAGGGCTATGTTTATTAGGCACTCGAGAGTATGAAAATTAATAAAATAAATAGCATACCTTCATTATTGATTATGAAAATTGATTGTAATAGCATATCTTGGGTTAGAGCATCACAGCATCAATCCTGGATGTGTTTAACCTTTAGACTACTGGATAATTTTTAACAAAAACCATGTTGAGTGGGTACAAGTTTATAATTTTTACTGACATATATTCACTTAAATGTTTTATAAATACATGAAATAAAGTTCATATATATGAATCAGTAAGTATTATTTTTGTGGGGTTTTGTGATTTTTATGATTTTTAGATGAGTTAATGGTGATTAAAATTAGGCAAAAAAATGTAAAAGTCGCGTTTGCTTACTGACATTTGTGGCCAGCTGTCCAGTATTTATGTCCATTATTCCCGATAACAGTGGTTTTCTGACCAGAATTTAAATTAAAAAAACCCTGATTCATATTGCAATATTTGCAGTCCTTGGTTTTTGAAAATTACAGGTGAGTGGAAAATCGCACACCTCCATATGCTAAGGCAAGTGAAAAATTACTCTCCAGAATAAATAAAATAGGCAGTGTAGCTGCGATTGGATTTTGACTGGTATGTCTACAAAATTGTCTATTAGACCAGTATTTCCCGATTTCTTCAACAAAGAGAAATACCAGTTTAATGACTTCCATGTTTTTAATTTTTATTGTTTTAATAAAAGGACCTTCATATCAGCTATGAAAATTGTAGATTTTTTTAAACAGTGGAAATATATATACACATGTATTTTACGTGCGATGTTTTTCACAGTCGTCAGATTAAAATTACGTGCGCTGTACGATTGCACCCGCACACCTTAAAAAGTAACGTCTGTATTTGGCCATTTTTGTTGTTGGTAAAACAATAAAATTTATTGTCAAATTAGCTGTCACAATCGGCTATCGATCCCTGAAAATGACTGCGATGTGCCGCCATTGTTGTCAAGCGAAAATCTGACCAAAAACCACTTTTTGAACTCAAAATTTCAAGGTATTTTCAATTGAAAAAAATCAAAATGAAAGCCACCATTTTGAAAAGAAATCTTTTTTTCTTTTATTTTATTTCCATTTCTGGTGAGAGAGCTGATAGGTGACGTTCCTTATGAATTGATTATCAGGATCAAGTTTGGATGCCATGTTTACTGAAGAAAAAGAAAAAAACCTAGGAAATAATTCATCAATAAATTAATTCACAAAGCCGTGGAAAAAGAGAAAACAAATCATAAAAAGTTTGTTTTATTTAATGACGCCACTAGAAAAAACAAAACAAACCATGACACCTAACAAATAATATTCCATAGCTAGCTAAAAGCAATCATATGCACAGAGACAAAAAAATCATATGCAGAGGATCCAAGAATTAAAAAAAAGAAAGAATTTATCTAAATATATATTCCCCATCTCAAGATATGTTTATTACCCCAAAATCATCAATAAACAAGCATTTTGAGAGTACTGCTAAAGCAATACATGTCCCCGACAAGGCCCAAATTGTCTTTTTAATCTCCTAAATTCAAGGGCCATAACTCTGAAAAGTAGGTAAATCACCACAAAACTTCATCTTAATATATAAAGCTGTATACAAAATTTCATCTTGATATCTCCAGGCATTGCAAAAATTCAGAAAACTAATTTTCTCATCTCCTAAGTTCAAGGGCCATAACTCTGGTAAAAATGGGTAAATCAATATGAAAGTCAAAATTGATCTGTAACAGTACGTGATAAACCTATTTATAAACATTTGAGCTCAATATCTAAAAGTCTTGAACGGAATTTTTTTTCTCACATCTCCTAAGTTCAAGGGACATAACTGCATCAAAAATGGGTAAATCACCATGAAAGTCAAACTTGATCTGTAACAGTACGTTGTAAACCTATACACAAAATTTCAGCTGAATATCTCAAAGCCGGATGGATGGACGGATGGAGATGAAACCTAATCACCTCAGGTTGGACCGGTTGGGGACTAATAATAAATTAATTCATAAAGCAAAACAAAAATATTTTACAAACAAAAATCATTACACTTAAATAATATTCCATAGAGAGCTATTAAAAGCAGTCAAATGCACAGAAAATCCAAGAATGTTTTTTTAATTAGTTTAAATATATATTCCCCATCTCAAAATATTTTTATTAGTGAAAAATAAAAATAATAAATTGACAAACATAAATCATTACACTTTAATAATATTCCACAAAGAGCTATTTAAAGGCATACTGTCACAGACCACTGACCTATTAAAGGTAGGGTCAACTCAAACAAGAGCCTTATGTGTTGGAAAGATGCATACCGGGACCACCAACACATACTGACACTTTAGCAAATGAAAAACGCGTAATTTTAGAGTTAATAAAAAAACATGATTATTCCTGCTAACTGGGGGCAGCCATTTTGTTTCGTTTTTGTGAC
Source organism: Gigantopelta aegis (assembly GCF_016097555.1). Classification (NCBI taxonomy): domain Eukaryota; kingdom Metazoa; phylum Mollusca; class Gastropoda; order Neomphalida; family Peltospiridae; genus Gigantopelta; species Gigantopelta aegis. The sequence continues at coordinate 10,311 of NW_024534233.1, forward strand.
GTCCGGTGGGATAGCTTGGGGCGAAGTGACGTCAGCTCCTGACCATCTCCTGTATGTACACAGGGTTCATACACTTCAAATGGTTTCATTTTCCAGGACTTTTAAGGGCTATTTTCGTTCATTTTCCAGGACTATTTTACCTTTTTCCAGGGATCTGAATATATGACTTGGAAAGAAGTTTTTGTTTAACGACACCCTAGCAGATTGTTTAGTCAGTGGCTGCTATGTCTCCAACATACAATACTTGTTACACATGGTCTACAGTAGTCACACCCCACTCTGGATATAACTTTTGGATGGTAAAGTTGTAAACTAAAACTGTTGAAATAAAATATTTTATTAACTACATTTGTTGTACATTGTACAAAATAGTGATATAAACATGTATCTAATACTCAAATAGAATACATATATATATATACACACATACACACACTTATTTATATATATATATATATATATATACATATATATATATATATATATACATATATATATATACATATATATACATATACATATATATACATATATATATATATACATATATATATATATATATACACAGTGAAACCCCTCTATTAAGACCACCTGTGGGACTTATGAAAATTGGTCTTAATAGTGGGGTGGTCCTATTACCGAATTACTAACATTTAGAAGGTTTTTAATATTTTAATTGTGTTGTGTATAAAGTGATAAAAAAAACAACAAAAGAAATGTACTACAAATATTTATTTGAATTACATAATATATTTGTCAACATGAAATGAACCGTACAATATAACTGAGCACTAAGAAAATGAAAATTAAAAATGTACATGTATATAAAGTCAATCAGTATGCATGTGTGAACTCTGGATCTTAGTTGTCTATTGTTGACTGCTTAGATGAACACTTAACATGAACAGCCCGAGTTTCAAGTTCCTCTTGTGCTTTCTGCATCAATTCTGGGACACCATCAATCTCTTTTGTCAAACAGAACATACTAATCTCTCTTAACCACTTAAGCGCATCTTGGTGGCTGGTAATCAAGCTACCCTCAGTTTTGTCGTCATCGTCGCTGTCATTTACAGATGGTTCCACATTTTCCTCACTTTCCTTTCCATTGATTCTGTGCACCAGTGTATCCTCCCAGTCTTCTTCTAAATTCTCACAAACGGGCAAATCAAAGTCCATGTTTGAATATTCCTCAACACTCATGTGATCATCTATCTCAAGTCTACCATTTGCCATGACAACTAGCTCACGAAGTTTACTTAGGTGCACATCATCATCGGGATCATCATCTTCATTTGTTGGCGTTGCAGCACTGCGAATACCAGCCTTTGCAAAACATCGCTTCACAGTTTCCGTTCTCACATCTTTAACTGCAGCTTTCAACCACTGTACAGCATCCAACACAGAGACACTTTTTGCAACATCAGCTGAGCTGACATTTTCTTCACTGTCCAGTCGAGCTATCACTGATCTGAGAAGCCGTTTTCTATAACCCATCTTCATAGCCTGGATAATGCCTTGGTCTAGTGGCTGCAATTTCGACGTTGTATTGGCAGGAAGAAACACGACTTTCACGTTTGTTAATTTTGTACTGGCATGTGAAGTGGCATTATCAAGAAGAAGTAAAACCTTATGTTTTGATAGTCTCATGCATTTATCAAAGTCCTTTATCCATTCTGTGAACAGGAATCCTGTCATCCAGGCTTTCTTGTTCGATTTCCATGTCACTTGAAGACGGGCAACGTTTATGTTCCGAAAACAACGTGGTTTAGCTGCCTTTCCAATCACAAGTGGCTTGTCGAAGTGACCTTCCATATTTACACACACGGCTACAGTTATTCGATCTTTGGAATTTTTGCCACCTTTGCATTCTTCACCCGTACTCGTAATGTTTTGTCAGGTAGAGCCCGATAAAACAGTCCAGTCTCATCCATGTTATAAATGTCACACGAAGCGTAACCCGAAACAATGTCAGGCAACTTTTCCATCCACTTCGTGACATCCTTCGCTGGCACTTTCTCCACTGATTATTCCAAAGGCTATATTGTGTCGTTGCCTGAATCTGTTTAACCAGCTATTTGAAGCCTTAAACTCACTTTCTGCAATTCCAAGTTCAGTTGCATATTTCAAAGCTTTCATTTTTAACATGGGGCCTGAAATCGGTACATCTTGACCGCGCATGCGTTGAAACCATTCCCACATTAATGTATTCAGCTGTTCTACGGGAGAACGTACACATAAACGTTTTCGATCATTATCTTTATTTTTCTCGTAGCCATCCAAAATCTCTGCCTTTCTTTTCAATATTAACTGTACTTCCGTTTTTCCGATACCAAATTTCTCTGCAAGTGTGCGTTGACTTTTTCCTGGACTGTCATTTATGAAAGTAACTTTTTCTTTCAAAGTCAATTCACAACATTATTTACCCTTTTTGGGGGTTCCCATTTCAAACGTTGATATTACCTCTGCCGATATAACGGAAGAAATACGGCATTCGTAGTGTTTACCGTTTACCTCACTTCGAGAGGGTCAAAAACAAAACAAAACACAACTCACTTTATGGCCTCAGTCATTACACATCTCAATAACGGATAACAACACTTCTTTTGTTTCCTAGTGAATTAGTCGGTATATTTATTCTATTGTGTCCTAATTATCATTAACACATTTTATTAGACTCGGTAGATTTAGGCTGTATCTTCGAACAACAGGTACATAAGCATTAAACACGTGTCATGCCGACTTCTGACCTGTATCGTTTCTTTCAACATCAAACATGATTATGGCGACTTTCTGCTGGAATGGCTATTGCAATTTGTATAGACAGTTTATTGGTTACAATGCTATTTAATTGACGCGTGGAACGCCTGTTCTCGTAATCCGAATGAGTGTAGGCTCTAGAGTCTGATGACTGGCTTGCAGGCAATCAGCGCGTTACATCGCTTCATTAATATTAATCAGTTGACAATGTTTTCCGGAAACTGAAAGTTGGTTATGTGAACAGATTGCGATGGGCGGTTTTTCAACGACTTAAACGTGTATCTCTCTTTAACAGTTTCAATTCATTTCAAAAGACAGAACATTGGTGTTTACTTTACTTCCTGTTACCTGTTCCAGTCTCGGCTAAAACAAAGCAAGCATTAAATTTAGATCAGTTATTATTGAACAGCCTTGGGAATGAACAAATCTGACATATTGATATCGTAATTTGGTCGCACTGGCGGGGTCGAAATATACGCAAAACGACGATCGGGACTGACTTTACTGGTCGTAATCCACAATAGCGGGGTGGTCTGAATACTGGGTAATTTTTACTATTAAATATGAAGGAAATATTCCGGTCTTCTAAAAAGTGATCTGTTTAGTGGGGTGGTCTTAGAATCGGGGTGGTCGTTAGGTGGGGTTTCACTGTATATATATATATGGGATTTTTTATTATTATTATTATTATTATTTATTTTTATTTTTTTTGGTGGAGGGATTCTAGACAACTTTCACCTCTATCAAAATAATCGTCAGTTAAGCAGGCAGTCATCTGTGTATGGATATCTATTTTATTTCTAAATTGTAGAGAAAATATTAAGTTGAATTTGAGAAAGATGAAAGTAAAACATTGCACAGTCCGTCAAATATAAGTTTTAAAATAATATGTTTAATAGCAGGTGCGGATCTAGACATGTGTAAAGGGGAGAGGGGTGTCACAGCATTGTAAAAGGAACAAGTTGAGTTTGTGCAAGGCAAATGAGCCGAGATCCGAAAGGGATCCACATATATTCGTAATGAAGACGAGAAGAGACGCGTTTTCAGGACAGTTTACCACACCCCCAAGCCTTGAAATAAGTGGCCGGTCACGGTCATTGTCCGGTACAAATTTGTAACTTGTCAGTAACTATGTTGATTGCGCCGGTCACCATGTCCGAAGCTCACGTTGCTGTTTTGGAGTCGAATACACTTAATGCACTGATTAAAAAAAAATTTGATTACGAATGAAAAAATACAAATGTGTACCAGTGGGATTCGAACAGGTTCGTGGGGCACTTGACAGTCCAAATCTACAGTCCGCGTACCTGTTTAGTAGGATTTTTTATAGTCTCGATTTTGCGGGAACTTACATTGTGAAAAGTGATGTCACGCATATTAGTAATTGACCTTTCGTACTTAGCGTATACTTCCTGTGGCGTTTTCGTTTAAAGTTTGCAATTCAAATTGCCTCGTGGTTAAAGGATGTTGAACAAAATAACTTCAGTCTTTGCTGCAAAAGAACAGACAGGTACCGATAATGACAAATCAACTGTCCCTGTTCCCAGTATCCGTGGCGGGCAGCTGCTGATTAAATCGTCCCCCAAAAATTCCCAAACGAATATCCCGCAGAATAGTATCTTAAAATCTAGCACTGAACTAAAATGGTAAAAGGAGTATTTAGTTAAACCAAATGCCTCTTTGTGGCTACAGTTTGAAGAAAACACCAAAGGCGAGGTTACACTTATGACGTGCTCGCTCTGCAAAACATTTAAAAAAGAAATGCAGTATAATCACGATTTTTCGGACGCATGGATCAAAGAGTCCACAAATCTGCGTGTGTCAAATGATAAAGATCACTTGGCAACCAAAAATATAGAATATTACCACAAACAAGACACTGATGACATTGAAAAAAATGGACGAGTCCGAGTCAGATCATCACGAATCTGAAAGTTCAACACAAAGTGATAGTGACAACAGTTTCATGGGTTTCTTAAGCCCTATCCTAACCGGCCGCGAGCGATTATTTTAGAAATCATGGACTTCCATTGCCGCATATGCGTGCGACGGGACAGATTTATATGTCGCGTCGCACGCGTGCTGTTAGGATACGGCAATTGAAATCCATGATTTCTAAAATAATCGCTCATGTAGCTCGCGGCTGGTTAGGATACAGCTTTACTAGAGGACATATATTAATGCATCATAGACTAGTAAGTACGTAACAATAACAAATGTCATCATTTGGTGACTATTGCCTTAATTGCTGCATTGGTTATTTAGTAATTAAATATATCAATTATTAAACAACACAAAACATAATTTATTTCATTTTTATTTACAATGTTTTGTGACAGGTACAATTTCGTTCATGTCAGGCACAAATTGATTGGTGCAGGACATTGTGCAGTCCTCGCCACCAGCAAAATCAAGGCGAGCTGAAGATGACTCTCCTGATATTGTTCTAGGCGAGCAATCACATGATGTATCAAATAAAATGCATTAAATATTTTAGTGAGAGGCGATCAGTTTGCCACTCTCCTAAAACCTTCCAGGTGAGTGTGGAGGGGAGCGGGAGTGATCACTCGCCTTTCCTGGCGAAGACTGTTGTGTCAGGTACACTAAAATGTTTTATTTCAAGGCTTGCACCCCGATATCCAGAGGACGGTACGGCCCTGCGTTTAATGGGAGCTGGAACACGAAATAGGTACTGGGGGAAATATCGTCTGGTTTATTGCTGCATACATTTGCACATAAGAAAATATGCAGACTCTTCTTAGCTGAACGCTATCAGCCTATTTGAAAAATAAAAAATTGAGTGGATTAAAAAAAAAGTTTTTTTGTTTAACTCTTTGAGGCCTGGCGGCCATTTTGGATCTGAGCCCTAGGTAGTGTTTACTGCTAATGCCCTATTGCATAATGAAGGATTTCATGAAAAAGCTATAGCTCTCAGAAAAATGCCTGTAACTTTATAATTAATAAACATATGCACACCAAATTTTGTGTGATATTTAATATTGTGTGTACCAATAAGAATATATGCTATTTTCAAATTATTATAATTGTAAAATGATTTTAATTGTCTCTAAATGATGAAAGTAAAGAAAAAATTGAACAAATCTTACTTTCTTTTATTCAGTTCTACTGAAACAAAGCTGGACATTTTGCCTTCTGGTAAGGCTTGAAACAACCCACACACAGGTTAACATTACACTGTTCACAGCCTGAGGTTGGTTCACGTCTAACACCCTGAAGGCTGCACTGCTTGCATGTCCGTTTTTTGCCAAGAACCACTGGCCAGTGTAAAAGTCCATCTGTGGCTTTCTTCTGTACACTCTCCCTCTTCCTCTTGTGCCAGTACGTTCCAACTAGCTGTTTTGTCAAGTTTTGACGAAATTCCAGTTGACATCTTTCCTTCTTCCTTCCTGTCTTGGAAGTCATTTGGTGATTTGCCGATTCTTTCATCATAATGAATGCATTTATGATCGAAATGTCAATCAAAAACCAAAACAAATATTTCCACCACTTGGCTGCCCTTCGCGAAACTGAATAAGATGACCGCAACTGATCTGCCCTATTGACTCCATTCATGTATGTAGTATAGGATTTCACTGCTTGGGGACAGGGAACATCCACTTGTGTGCCGTCTTTCTTTTTCGTTTCACAGTGGTTCGTTCCAGTGGATTTGATAAAGTTGATAGGATATTCACTGTCCGCTTGTCATGCCATGCCACAGCTATCATGCTTCCTTCCTTTTGTTCTATTATCATTTCACCTTGGTGTTTCAACTTCGCTTGGGTTACACTGGCCGGCAAATACTTTCTATTGGTTCGTACTGTACCACAAGCATACGTTTTGTTGTCAAGAAGTTCTTGAAACAGTGGCACAGAAGTGAAGTAATTATCACAATACACACAGTGATTTTTCCCCCATATGTATATGGCCAGTTTCAACAACATTGTTGGCTTTGCCTGTATACACCTGAAAGTCGTTCAGAAAACCATTGTGCGGATGTGCCCGTGCCCATATCTTTATGCCACGTTTTGTTGGTTTGAGGGGTAGGTACTGCTTGATTGACAAACGACCAGTATAGGCCACCATTGCTTCGTCTATTGACGTCTCACAGTGGGGCGAATACTGTGTTTTACACTGCACACGAATAGCTTCTAAAAAAGGACGAACATGAGCCAGTTTATCATGTCCTGTTGTCCGCGGTTCGGATAAGTAGAAATATCACAAACGTGAAAATACTGACAAAGCTTGTCAAAGCGGTCACGTGTAATACGATCAGACATACTTGTTGGTCGAAAAAATGCATCCATCGAAAAATACATGTCTTGATTGGGTGCAATCACAATTCCCATAAGAATATTGAATCCAATGAATGCCCGAATTTCATCCGCATTTGTTGCACACCATTTTGGGTCGTCGCCATTTTGTTCGATTCTTGATTGTGCATACCTATTAGTCTCTTGGGCGATTTTCACATACCACTCGTCGGGGAATATTTGTTCAAAAAAATATATTTCCTTTGCATCATTTCCAAGAATGTTTACAGCACCGACAGGTTGCACAAACGCATCTACCTGTATATTGGTCAGGACTGGACTCCACGATGTAGTTCAATTTGGGATTTCCGGTTCGATTTCTTCATTGCCATTCTACCCATTGTGTCCATTTCGAAGCCGTGACAGGGGTAAATCATCGCTATCGCTGCTCAGATCCACATCAGAACTATTATCTCTTCCATCTAAATCAAACGTTTCATTGGGTAGATCATCGTTGGTAAAACCATCGAAATCTGAAAGGCTTTAATTTTCCGAATTAAAAAAATCGCCATTTTCCATTTTGTTTTTCAATGCAAAAAAATTTCGGAAGGAAAACATGGTTCATCTAATGAAGCCAGTTGTAAGAACGCTTTCTATTGGTCACTAGATTGACCTTCAACCTATTGCTAAAGCTGGATAGTAATTATACTGTCCAATGAACTTTCGTTTTACATCTAAGTTGGGTCACGCCTCCAGTCGGCATTCAACAATTACTGCTAGTTGTAAACAACGCGTACAGGCGGGACTCGACTTTTAGCGTAAATGAAAATCACAACGTCAGTCGGAATTCGACCCCAAAGAGTTAACACCACTAGAATACATTGATTTATTATTCATCGGCTATTTGATGTCAAACATTTGGTAATTTTGACAAGTAGTTGTTAGAGGAAACCCGCAACATTTTTTTCCTAATACAGCGAGGTATCTTTTATATCCGCCTTCCCACGGACAGTAAAGCACATACCATGGCCTTTGACCAGCTGTGATGCACTGGTTGGAACCAGAAGAAAAACAAATCAGTTGAATGGATCCACCGAGGTGGTCCGATCCTGTGACGCTGGCACCTCAAGCGAGCACTCAACCGACTGAGCTAATTCCCACCCTGAGTGGATCAAATGACACAGGTAACAAAACTGGCTATCACTGGATTAATAAAGGGAGTTAATTTGTTAAACACTTTACAAAAAACAAACGTGTTACCATTAATTTTTATGAATTATCGAAGTGGATGTAGCAATTTACGTGTGAGACTAGTTGTGGTCGAGGGCACTCTTAGATTTACGTCTAACTTTACTCGTAGCTTAAGCTAACACTTCTTTGTGAAATGGCTCTTCAGTCGTAGATTTACGTTTACGTGCAAAACGTAACTTACGATGTTTAGTGAAATTGGCTCCAGTTCTGTGGTTTTAGATGGAAAAGTCTACTTAATCAATAGTTTTACAGAACTATTTACAGTAATAAACCATGTCCATTACCATTTTAGGGGCAACAGGTAATATTCCACAATACCGGTATGTATTTTTGTGTTTAGACAGCATCAATTAATTGGCTCGTCTGGTTACCAATCAAATACACACCTGCCAATCATGAATCACAGATAGAAGCAACTAACTCTGTGTATCATTTCAGTACGTAGGTTAATGCATGGACAAAACATTGTTAATTATTTCAACTTGTTGTATAGCCACTTTGACAATGGTATTTTATTTTGTATTGAAAAATAATACATATAGTGCTGGATATAATTTTGGATGCTAGTAACCTTTTTAATTATAAAGATATCCAGCTATAATTTGCTATATTAGCTAATTCATACATGGATAATCTATAACTGTACTCATTTTGTACATATCTCTCATAGTTTCTGACCTGGAGACCCCTAAAGTTTACTTTTTTAATCATTTGGAAATTATATTTTTTATATTTTGGGGAACTATTACTTCCTGATTATTTATCACAGATACAAACTATTATTTGATTTGAAGTATATACCTATAGATGTTTCGTTATGAGAAAGCTTATAAATATAGGGTAGGTAGGTAGGAAAAACATTTTATTTTGGAAAATAATTTTATTTATGCATATTAAATAAAGGTGTTGACATGCATGCAGAGGTTATCCAAAATAACCTCTGCATGTATAGAAATGCATTATGCAAGCCAACAATACCATTCATCACAGTGTTTACCCTAGAAATGAAGTAAGGCATGGTAAAGTGACGTTTTGCAGGCATATTTTATTTGCAGTTTTAAATATAAGGGCTTTTTTTTCCATTATACAATTTTCAAAAGGACAAAAACCGTATGGCCATTTTATTTTCTATATCTATTTCATAACTTAATTAAAAAAAAGGAAATATGTACATAGGTGTGTTTAAAGGCTTCTTTTTACATGGGCAACTTATAACGGCAAGGCATTTTGATTTTGAGGGCAACATGGTGCTAACCTATCTGTGGGAGAGTACACCCTTACCGAAATGACTTATATTTTTCACTTATAAGTGAAGTATAAGTCGTTAATACTTTTCAAGTATAAGTGACTTATAAGTAAACGATTAGGATTTTGTATGCAAATGAGGTATCACTTATACAAAGTATATGTGACATATAGGTGAAGTGTTAACCATATATATAAGTGAAGTGTAGGTCATTCGCTTATATTTAACAGAAGTATTAGATATATATAAGTGACTTATAAGTGAAATATAAGTGAAGTGTAAGTGATTCACTGATATTTAACAGAAACTGCTGTATAAGTAAAGTATAGGTGAAGTATAAGTGATTCACTGATATTTTACAAAAATGCTGTATAAGTGAAATATAAGTGAAGTATAAGTGATTCACTGATATTTACAAACATTGCTGTATAAGTGAAGTATAAGTGATTCACTGATATTTAAAAAAAAGAAGACTATAAGTGAAATATAAGTGAAGTATAAGTGATTCACTGATATTTTACAAAAACGCTGTATAAGTGAAGTATAAGTGAAATATAAGTGAATATCAAAGGCTGTGGTATGTTCTGTCCTGATCATATAAAAGATGACTTGCTGCTTTTGAAACATGTAGAGAGCTTCCTCTGAAGACTATGGGTCAGAATTAATTATCAATTTAATTTTTTACATCCAGCAGTTGGTGATGAACTAATCATTAAACAAATGAAAATAGGCAGCAATCTGTCCTTGGAGGCCAAATTTCAATATTCTCGGGCAATTGCTATATTAATGCCACCGCTTACACACCCTATCTGTAAACTAGCTGTCCACAAAACATAAAAATTGAAGCACAATAGTCTT
>NW_024534234.1:0-22898 GCF_016097555.1 Gigantopelta aegis
TGATACCAAATTAGTCACAGAATCCAATACAATGTCAGTCCAGTTGCTTCTGTAGGCTCCTCATAACATGAGATACATCCTATAATATATCCTTAATGATAATTAATGATATGAAAATGATATAATTTATGATAGGGAATTAATGATGTATCATATCATATGATAAACCTTTCCACTTACAAGTACTATAGCCAAACTAGTGAGGTGATTTGCATTCACATACACTTCTGTTTTGATTATTAGTAGCGTTATGACATCCTTCCTTAGACCAGTCTCCATATCCATCTAATCAAGCAGTATTTTTAAAACAATCTATCTCACTTACTGTCTAAAGATTGATTCCAGAATGAACATTGGTGGAGATGATCCATTTAAATTCTATCGGAAGTAAGTTATCAAACATATACTACAAATGATATTTACTTACAGGATTGAACCAAGAATCTAAGATCCTATTGGAGGATCTAGTCCACTTATCCTATTTTTCTCCTACAACAGTAGTTGGATGATAACTAACTACCAACCTCTAAATTAGAAATTATTTCTCCTCAAAAATAAAGAGTCAGTGGGTAAAAACTGAATGAGTGATTCTAGTATTTATTTTTAGCAATATAAGGAAAGAACACTGCGTAAATTGTTTGGTAAATTGATAAACTGCTGTTGGTTGTTTGACTAGTAGGTGATCCAAATGCTAAATTTATTAGAGCTAAGAGTTTGATTTTCATCTGTAAATCCTCTATAATTTACACTGAATGTTTGACCAAATTGTGTGAATTCCTCAGTTTTCACTTGTTGTATTGATACAGCAAATGATTTCTGTGTTATTATAATGGCTCAGAAATATTAGTGATTGGAATACTCTATACAACTGACTCAATAGCTTCTAGCATTCTGTGTACAGAAACAACATTCATCTAAAAGTATATATAAAAGCAACTAACTTAGCTGTGATGTGTTAGATGTGTCTTGGCTATTTTGTAAAGTGTCCTGATTGACATCTAAACATTACCAACCACTTCCAAAAGTAGTAGACAACTGGTAAAATAAAATAACAGATATTTAATCAGAACAATTGAACTCTTACACTAAGATTTCCTGAAAACACATCTTCTGTAGCTGTTACTAGAACAGTAACACTTGCTATTACTTCAGTAGAACCTAATCTGTTGCTATCACTGGTAAGGTTCTCTAGTTGTTTCTACTTTTTTTGCAACTGTAGCTAAATAAAAAATTACACATCATCCTGTTTTAAAAGCAGTTCACAAACATTTATTAGTGTCACAAATTTCACGTGCATTTAAGTCACTAAAATTACAAGCTGCTACATTTGCTTCAGCCACATAGCTCCATTGATAAAGTCTCCTCCACAATATCTAGTAGCTTCAAGTATCCTCCATCTTCTGAACTCTTACTACCACAAGGACAGCTCCTGACGACTTGCACTCCAATGTTAGCTTCAGGCCACAAAATAGTTATATTAAGATCTTGTCTACCAGAATGTGATGTATATTAGTGGTGGTAGCATAACAACCATCTTGATGAAAAATGAATAATTATGTACATTTCATAAATAATTTATATTGAAATACCAAATCTATCCACTTCAACTAATGAGATGTTGATATTGATTTGTTCACTAAGTTTAACACAATTGTTGTTGTACTCTAACTCTGAGTTGTTCAGGTAGCTTATTCTTTTGTTACGAAAGTAATAACAATAGGAATAGTATTAAGCTGTGGCAGTGTAACTATATATATATAAAAAAAGTCATACAATTTAACAATGTGCTTACTTTATGTTGCTTGCAAGCTGTATGGATAAATAATGGGAATTTGGAAAGCTGGTATACTGTTACTAGAAGTAAATTATTACTCTGCCAAAAGAAATAAACATATCTTATGCTCCTCCACAATAATAATGAGAGTACCTGATCAATAACATCTTGAATTATCTCTGATACATTTCTATTGTTTATCTCTTCAGATATGTATATCTCAGCTTTATATTGAACAACATCTATATTTAAGATTTAATATAATAAAACTTCTAATATCTCTATTAATAACCTGTTATGTTGAGTATAACTTGTGAGAGTTTTACAGAGATAAAAGTTCCTCTAATTAACTTCTAGCCTCACAATGATAAAATCCTCTGTCCTTTAAATTCAGTTCAAAAACACCAATACAGAAGGATCATTGTTGTCATTGGGAATTAACACATTATCTTTATACACACAAATAGTAGGATAAGGATTACCAGTAGCTCTACAGGTAAGGTTAACAGTGGAGTAGAGATTTCCTGAAAGTGTTTGTAGGTGTGTTGTTAATTTTTGGTAAAATATAGATTTGTCACAACTATAATCAATTGATAATGTAACATAATATGTATTGCTTCATATAAACTTGCCTTTTCCACACATTAATACCAGTATATCCACTAGAACAATCACACATATATCCATTACTCAAACTGTAACATTTACCATGTTTACCACAAGGAGAATTTAAACAATAGTCGTTTGTAAGGCTGGCAAAAATTTAAGACAATAACCAATAAAATTAATTCATTGAGTAACTTACGTTCAATTACATGTAGTACATATGGTGTAGTTAATACAACTTTAGTGTTAATTGCATTTTCTAATTAGACAGGAGTAGCTACCCATTATCACTTCCTCTCAAATCTGTAATTGTTATACACTTGTAGTAGGAAAATAGTTTAGAATGAAAAACCATTGGATTGTTCTGTTGAACTTATTGTTATTCTATATTTGTATTTAATATAATTGTCCATTTTTTTCTCCACACAATAACGGTCGTGGAACCATCTGCAGTACAGTTGAATGATACACTTTGTCCCTTTTTGTTTAGATATATACTGTCCATTGTTGTTTAATAAGACTGCAATAGCTAAAAATAACAATTTTTGAATGTGTAAATTATATCAATAAGTAGTCTGCACAATACACAAGTGTATGTATGTATGATTAATTCAATATAATGATAGCAGGCAAGATTATTTAAGCTCAACCAACATCATAATCATAGTTTTTGCAATCGCTGTAACATGGTATCATTTTATAAAGTTGAAGGAGGTATATAAATTAGTGTAATATGTATGTATATTAATCATTATAAAATAAAACATACAAGTGTAAGGATGGCTAATGTTAGTTTGAGACTAGAACAACCGTGTGCATCAAACAATATCACCATGAATACATTCTAATATAATTTTTCATTATTAAACAACATCAATTTTCTAAATCATATCAAGAGTATATTTGATAGCCTCAAATGTCACCCTATAATAGTCTCAGAATGTTTTATTATAATATACTTTGAGTTTCAGGTGTTTTCAAAGTTGCATAGACGCACCAGAAAGTATCCATTAGACTAAAAAACAGGCAGGTTATCACAAATTTTTACTGCTTATTCATCTGACTTTCATTGTAGTTATGAAGAATTAACCACTTAATATAATTCTTATGATTTTCCTGTAACTTAACCTGTTTAGTGCAGTAGCCTATTTGCATAAGTGTTGTTATCTAAACGTATTCTTCAACAAACCTTAAATATATGCTTCAACTGCCTTGAAGCATGTTCATAATATTTTATAGCATGTAAAAGTACAGAAAAAATGGCATACATCATCAATGCTGTTACAATATAATTAAATGTTTATTAAATAGTAATAAAAAAGCCATATATTAAAATCAGTTTTTGAAGACAATAACTTAATGATAAAATGTAACAGCCTAAGAAAAAGAGAACTATTGTACTAACATAAAAACACCATTATGCTACAAAGCATGGAATCATTCTAATATTGCTTAAGCAAACTAAACACCTACATCCATCAGTGACTCCTAGCAAAATGTATTTTAATTCCTTGGTGAATATGATTGGCAGGATTATAGTTTTATATATAATTTTGAGAAAGTGTAATGCAATGTATTCTTAAATGACCAGCAATTTAAAATAATCATATTTTATCTTACATTCACATCACACTCCAGCATCATCACTATGTGTACAGTTGGTAACACTACAAGATTGTTGATTACTTCTAACAAAGATGACTCAGTACCAGTACAATAAAAGATTAGACAAAAGAATTGGACCTGTTCCTGGCCCAAAATATTTGACTCTTGCTCCTAAATTAGATACAAAATTATTGTTGATGTCCTAATAACAAAACCTATTGGTAAAAAATCCCAATTGTCCACAGACAACATTGGCATCAGCTTTACTCCAACTGTCAGAACAAACTGTCCCCCAACCTCATTGACACAGATTTTAACTCTTCCTTCATGAGCCCAATACCACCACCACAAGTCTGACCTCACCATTTGTGCAATTGGCTTGTTCAGCCCAAATATATAATGTGTTATAACTTTAATTTTTACATTTAATTAATATATACCTTGACAAACAACTCCAGCTTCATCATGAGAGTTACAATTGTATAATACAGCATTGCTATGTGAAACAGTTGATAAGACGCTCTTCAGAACCAGTACAATTGATATCAGTGATACTAAATGACAGTTGATTTTCAGAAGAGCAGTTATTAGTTGGAACAGCACCTATGCAACAAAATAATTTAATCTTAGAACATACACTTTAATTTTTCTACCATAGGGAAATATCCTAATTCTCTACAAACTATTTGAGCATTTTTAAAGTCCCAGTTCTCATCACAAAGAGAATTCCATCTTTCCTTCTTGCAAACTAACTTCAACTCGGCCAGCATTTCTCACAGAAGAACCACTTAATCTCACAGTACCATCAGTACAAGACCCTGTACATGAATGAATAACAAATGAAATTACTAAAACAATAGTGTATTACCAATACAAACTACACTTGCTGCTGCACCATCTCCACAATTCTCTGTAGCAACAAAAGCAAAATAAGAAATTGTAAAAGAGAGTTATAGTTCCCATTTAAAGAACATTGAACATCGTGAAAATGAGAGGTGACTGATCATGACCAAAATAACTATATTGTAATGTTGTTGAACCCTTTAATAAAAAAACAATTAAGTAGCAATTGTTAAATTAAAATATTTACCTTTAGGTTGATATCCAAGATGTTTACACACTACATTAGCATCAAATCTACTCCAGGAATTATGACATACAGATCCCCAGATCTTATTATAACATATCTCCACTTGACCTTGTAGTTCACTGATACCACACACCAAACATATATCACCATTATTACAAGATGTATCCACAGTATAATTAGTATCTAGTGAAGTAAATAGTAACATAATAATAGCTTGTGATCTTATTGTACTTACGCTGACAAATAACTGCTGCATCTTGATAGTAACCACAATAATGATAACTATCATCATAATGACAGTCCCAGATGTTATTTTCTATACCAGTACATTTCAATTCATATATATATGTAGGATGATAATAGTTAATGTTTAAATAAATATATCATATAAGTAGCTAGTAGACAGTGAAAAATTGCACCTGCGAATGTATCATTATAAGTGATCATATATCTACAAACTCACCATAAGGAGAGTATCCTAACTGTTTACATACAACACTGGCATCTTTATTATCAAAAGTGTTACCACAGATAGTACCCCAAGTTCCATAAAGACACAACTCTACTCTACCTATTGTACTATAACTTGTACCAGCAAGACGTATACCACCATGTTTACATTTAACTACAAAATATACAAATATAAATTTAAAAAACAAACTACTATTACCTTGACAAGTAACTCCACCATAGATATAATGATGATAAAAGCTGTATAGACTATAGCAAACTAATAGGATACTTGTAACAATCTAATAGAGACTGTTCGTTACCACTACAGGAGAATTATATGGTATCAATGGTATAGTAGGTAAGTCCAAAAATGAACTGGAATGCCCAACATCATCTACAAAATTAGGCTAAAATGTTACTTTTGCATGTGAAGTTACCTTGATTTGAATATCCCAGAACTCTACAAATAGTGTTAAGATCATAAGGGTTGCTGTGTCTATCTGCACATATTCCAAACCACACATTATCATAACATATCTCAGTTCGTCCACTCTTGAAGATGATCCACCAGACAGTCTCATTTCACCATTAGTACAGTTAGCATATTGAACTTCATATTCTGTAATACATGAAATAAATATTAACATATTAGTTATTAGCATACCATTAAAACAAGCTATGGCTGCATCATTCAATGAATAACATGAATAGTGAGTCAGTCCATTGTGAGGACAATCAGAGAGTCTTAATTCATTTCCATTACAATTAACTCAATAAAGTGATGTGGAAGAAAGTGTGTTCATACTTAATGTTACCCTTGACATAGAACCTGTTTAAAACATTGAGATTTTGGTTAATAGCACATAATTTTTTTTACATACCTAAGTGAGAATATCCCAGTTGTCTACATGCAACTTTGGCATCATTATCTCAAAGAAGTCACTACAAACAGTACCCCATGTTCCATTAACACATACTTCAACACGACCCATTTGTTTGTTGTAATTGTCATAAGGAATGATCTGTATGTCTCCATCTGTACAATCTATTAAGACTAAAACAAGAATATATTTGCAAATTATATTGCATTCAAAACATACTAGTACAATTAAATAAAAAACAAGGTTATGCTTTATTATTTTTATGCTTTGGTGTGTGATATAATTTGGCTTTGACATGTATATATGGCATTATTAGATTTGAACCCAGACATATCACATATTGAGTGGTTAAAGTCTGGTATACGCCATAGTAAATATGTAATAATATAAATATAATAATAATTATATTCTATAGCTTACAAAAACATGCAGCATGTCCATCAAACTTAATTATTGTGATCAAGAATTCACAACTCTAATGATATTGTTGCAACAAACAAAGAAGTTATGTTATAAATAAGGACTTATAGCTTAAAAACGACTACATCAAACTGATGATGATCAAGAATTCACAATGTTATTGGTGCAATTGTGATAATGATGCAGTAAAGTTATATATTCTCAAAACACACACATTTGGTGAATCATGAAAAAGTTTTTGGCTTATAAATCTGCAAGCTTACAGTGAGTAATATTATGGTACTTATAAACTTTTGACAAAGGTATGGACACAGTTTCTAAAATTTATCAGGCAAATATCACCTTATGTAAAAGATTTTTAATGTCATTAATTGTGATTTTTCTTCATCAAAAAATTGCTTGTTCAATATATTATCAAACTATTAAAACTTTAAAATGTGCTATGACAAACTTACTATGACATTTGATAGCAACAATACTTTTAGCATCACAATAAGATGTCTTAGTGAAATGACTAAAGCTACACTCAGACAGAGTAGTAGCAGTATTAGAACAACTAATACTAGTAACCAGTAGTAGATCATTAGCAGCATTAGGAACTGAACAGTGGAGGCAGAGCCTCCTAAATAATTAAAAATATTATGAAATTAAAATGTCTATTCACAAAACCTCTTTGATATCCCAGATCAAGACATATCACTCCAGCATCAATATAGTCAATACCACTATTACAAAGCGTTCCCCAGACTCCATTGATACATATTAGAAGTTTTCCTTCACTAAGACTGGGTCCATCTACTAGTTGAACATCATAGTCTGTACAATTTGAGTGGGTGACATTCAAGTCTGTAATAGGAAATAACACGATATTTGTTACCAATTATGACATAATCTGACAAAACCTTGGCAAATGACAGTGGCATCTTCATAGCTATAACAGTTTGATCCAACACTAACTACTTCACTATAACACAATCAAACAATGTATCTTCATTTCCAGTACAACTCATATTGAACATAGTGTGTGGAAGAATAGACTCTACATAAAAATAGCTCTTGGCAATGGCACCTATATAAATTATCTATTCACATTAGAAAATTGAAACAATTTACCATAAGGAGAAAATCCCAGTTGTCTACAGACTACACCAGCATCAGTATTATCCCAGTAGTCATCACAAATAGTACCCCATGTACCATTAATACAAACCTCAACTCGACCAAAGTCATTGTACCTTCTGTCACCTTTTAAACGAACATCTCCATGTGTACAGGGAACTGAATTGCAAAATATTTAATGCAACTATAGTGTTATTATTACCTTCACATTTAACACCAGCATGATTTGAATAAGAACACCATGAACAAGTGTGATAAGTACAACTTACAAGATTATTCTCAGAGCCTGAACAACCAAAATATGAGAAAATAACTGGTCCTATTCCTTTTTTTAAATATTGAAAGTGTAATTGCTCCTGCAGAAGATAATTTCCTTATAATTTAGAAAGATCTTCATATATTAGTATAGTACCACTAGGGGCTGTCCCTAATCCATATAATATTACTTGTGGTTAATAATACATCCTACTCCTTTAAAATTTAAAAAAGTCTGGCGAGACCAGCACCTTGCTTAGAAAGAAAGGTCTAGTAGCACAGGCATATTAAAATTTTTAAAAGGAATTTAAATTTATGCAAACAGTGGTTAATTTTATGCGTTAATGTCAACATCTTGCAAGCCAGCTTCCACTCTATGCAACCCCAACATAATGTTTTTTGTGAGCATGAATAAACAAGGTAGTTGTTAAAAAAACTCAAATGCAACAACAAGGAGAAACAAGCCATACTTCATCAGGAAACATCTAAAGTATAATTTGTGAACAGATCCTGCATTATAATAAAAGCACAATTTCAACCACACCTAAAAAACACTGTGGTTTGTCGGGCACAATTCAATGGGCTGTAGTTTCCAGGAATGCTGGGGAAGGAGACAACTGTGTTATGCATTGCATTACCAGACACTTCCTCTTTAAAAAAAGGGCTGGTCTCACCAGACTAGTCTTAAACCTTACCTAACTTACTCTAACTGTGTGGTATTACTAGACAAGTATAATATATTCTACTAACCAACAGTAATGTATCCTAGTTGTCTACATACAACTTTAGCGTCATTACTGTCCCATGAATCAGGACACACAGAACCCCAGACACTATCATAACACACTTCAACTCTGCCCTCATGTTTTGTGACTCCACCCACTAATCTGATTTCACCATTAGTACAATTATCCTTGAGTATGGAGCTGTATGTATAGAATGTTCTCTACAATATAATTAACATTACAATTTCTATAATTGGACATTGGACATAAGCATCTTCATAATAATAACAACTAAGTTGTTGAATGTTGTTATAAGAACAATTAAATATATTATTATTTCATTTCCATTACAGTTGAGATCAATGATATGAAATGATTTAACACTCTCTGTGTATGAACCAGTACGCGAGCAAGTGCACCTAATTATTAAATTATCATAATTACGTAGAAACAGACAATACTAACCTTCTCCTGGAAATCCAAGTTGTCTACATATTACTACACTGGCATCATTGTTTATCCCAGTAATCATCACATATAGTACCCCATGTGTTATTGACACATACTTCAACTCATCCTATCAGTGGATTAGTACTGCCTACTAATCTGATATCACCATGTTGACAAAATGCTGTAATAAATAACATAATACTTGCTGTATTTGAAGTATTTGTTAACTCACGTTGACATCTTACTCCAGCAACTCGATTATGATTGCCATAAACAAATATAATAATGATAATTACAATGATAATAATTATAACTATTAATATTGCAGTTTAGTAATGAAAAACTGGGGCACTGAACAAGACGTATAATAGATAAGAATTGGACCAGTTCCTTCACCAAAGTAAGCATTATATAAACGTTGAGCACCTACAAGTTAATAAGCATGATATCTAAACTTTAATAAACTCCTGATTTAATACCTGGGGCAGTATATCCCAAAGCATTACAAACAGTCTGAGCTTCTTTGTATCCCCATCCATAGTGAGATATAGTTCCCCAAGCATTGTTGATACAAATCTCTACAGTGCCTTCATAATCTGTTGAGCCTCCAAATAGTCTGACTTGTCCATCAGTACAATTAGAATATGTAGAACCATGAAACTATATTTAATACATAATGCACATATGTATAGATATAGTTATTACTAACCAGGACATATGACATTAGCATCATTTCCAGTAGAGGAACAATTTGGAGCACTGGTATTGATAGCACAGTTAAACAAGTGATCCTCAGATCCATTACAATTTAAACCAGTAAAAAATGTGGGATCGTTATAATTATAATAAAAAAGTTGATTGAATTAATGTGAGCCTAACATCAAATAGCAAACCAAAAAATGTTGTATGTACATTTATTTTACATACCATAAGGATAGAATCCCAATTGTTTACAGACTACACTGGCATCGTTGTTATCCCAAAAACTATCTCTACAGACTGAGCCCCATACTCCTCCAATACAAATTTGTACAGCACCATAATAATAAGTACCCACCATACAGACGGAATATCTCCAGTAGTGCAGTTGTAATGTTCTATTGGAATATAATAATAAAAAAAATATGGAATATCTATAATTAAATTAGGTCAGTAGTTGTGTTGTTTTCATTTTGCTGTGTTGCTTTTGCATCATTCTAATTTTGAAAAGAAATTTTGAAAAGAAATTTGAGCACTAGATATTCTGTGTTCAACCTTTAAAGTTATCGATTTCTACTAGCAATTCAAACAGAATATCAAATGTTATTGACCTTCACATGTAAGCTTCACTGCTTGATAATTAGAAACAGTATTGGATATCTGAAGAAATTGATAGACTACATTTACTCAGTCTAGTTTCACTGCCAGAACAACAAAAATTTGGTGTAAATGATTGGATATTTTCTCCTCAGTCAGCCATTCTCATAGGTATTACCTACAAATAAAATGAAACTATTTTGTAAATGATTACATTATCAACATTGTTTGTTAATGTTTATAATATCTCTTCCCTGTTAAAAAAACTACCTGAAGTTTATAATTTAATTTTGGTATTGTCTAGCTTACAATCATTGCTATAAATAATCATATCTGTATCATGTTTCAAAAGCGTTGAAAGAAATATCTTAATACACAAACCATTTGCAGAATAACCAAGTTCATTAAAGCCACATTAGCAGCATCACTATAGCTCCAGTAGAAATTTAAACACAAAGTACCCCAAGCTCCATTAGTACACATGGTGAAGTATTCCCTCATTTGATTTTGAGCCACCATAGAGTCTAATCTCTCCTTCGGTACAATTAACTGGAGTTCAATGGTAGCTATGAATTTGAAACAGTGACGTTAACTAGTATTTCAATGAATACTTACTCTTTTGGCAAAATATTGCAAACAGCACCATTATAAGAACAATGTGAGGAATATGACATATCATAATGGCAGTCTGAAACTTTTTTTCAATTCCATAACATTGTACATTGTTGATAATGTAGGATAGGTGCTGTCATACATATATTATAGGAACTTTTAGCACCTAACAAGTAAGGTTGATACACCATTAAAGGACAGTTATATTATCAATCTACCATATGGTGAATATCCAAGCTCAGAACAAATTACACTAGCAAGATTATCATCAACTACAGAATTGCCATATCCACAGATTTTACTCCAAGTACCATTGATACAGACACGTACATTACCATGACGACTGGAGACACCAGAATATAGACCTATCTCACCATCAGTACATGGAACTATAATTAAAATTAAAAACAACTACATATAATTTTGTCATTGACTTACATTCACATTTAACTCCAGCCTCATGATGAAAACTGTTACATTGATGATAAAAATATGGGTATCGATTCATGTAACAGTTGAAGAGATTTTTTTGATAACTTGAACAGTATGTAGAGTAAAATAAGAATAGGATGAGTACTGATACCAAAATGAGAATTGACAAAGTATCCAGAACCTATTGGTATAATGTAGATGCTAACAGTAATAAACTTTATTGTAATATTTTGTAATTGTATTTATTTAGTCATCAATTAATTCTTTACAATGTATCTTTTGTTAGGTACAATTTCCATATGTATTTGTTAATAGATGCCTACTATGTTTCTTTTGCGATATAATGACAATATTTAGTAGTGTTATACTCTTTCTTCAGTGGTAATCTTTTTGTTACCTTTTAGTTTACACCTTTCTTTGTTCAGTTTTGTAATGAATTTGTTCATAGTTGTTGTTGCTGATAAGATAGAGATTTATTTCAAGTTTTACCTTGTTGATTCAACCTTTTAAGTTACCACATATTTGGCGACGAGGGTCTCAATGGCTGCTACACATTTTCACCTGGGAGAGTTCGATAGTACTCAAGAAGAGTAGGAGAGTACATTGAGCATCTAGAGCAATACTTAACAGCTAATGATGTCTGAAAGCGAAGAGCAATCCTCCTTAGCTGCTGTCGTGCGTCAACGTATCTAATCATCAAGCCTACTGATGTCTCTTTCGAGGACATTGTCACATAAATGAGGATACATTTTCACCCACACCGTTGGAGACAGTTTAAAGATACTTGTTTAATTCTAGGAGTAGGAGACCAGATAAATCAGTTTCAATGTATGTAGCTAATAAAGCTTGAGGAATTCCACAACTTTGGATACGCGCTCGAACAGTTGCTTCGCGACATCTCGTATGCGGAATAGGCTGGTAGCGTCGTCTACTCGGGGAAGAAGATCTCAAGTATAAGAGTGCTATGAAAATAGTTCTAGCACTAGAAACCAGCAGAAAGCCAGGTAAAAGAGCTGCAAGGTGCTACAAAAGTACACCAAGTTAGCAAGCCTTGGCAATCTCAGAGACCCAAGAGACAAGACATACAAACATCAACATTGCTCGTCATGTTATCGTTGTGGCGAAAACACGTGTCTAAGGACTGTTGCTAAATAATATAAAGAAGAGTATTCTATCCATGCTCTCACTACCAGTAAAAAATCGTCCCACCCAGGTGAAGGCAAAAATAATGATGCATATTTACAAATGGGATTTGAGACTGGAGCTATATAATGTTATTTATTATGAGCGAAAAGACAAAATGATAGACTATGGCCTACAAAAAAGTCTGACTCCATTGAATAAGTACTCCAACGCAGCACTTAAGAAGTATACAGGTAAACAGATTACAGTTTCAGGATCTGTAGATGTCAAAGTTATGAACAAGAAACCAAAAAAAAAATTGTCGTTGTTAGTAGTTTCAGGAGATGGTCAACAATTGAGCAGTTTAGATCAATATTCTCAGTGCATAGTTTATCCGAAGTGCTAGTGACTGATAATGGTACTGAATTTACAAATAATGAATTTCAAGAATTCATGAAGAAAAAATGGAATACGACATGTGAAGTCTACCCCATATCACCCAGCATAGTCAAACAGTCAAACAATACTTCTATAGCTCGTTTTATCTTTAGCTATAGTATACTCCTCATACAACAACTGGGACTAGCCCTCACGAACTCTTGGCTGGGAGACTTCAACGCTCTCATTTTGATCTACTGAAGCCTACTGTATAGCTGAAAAAGTACATAAGAAGCAAGAAAGGCAGAAAGAAAATCATGGACACTCATGCTAAAGAGAGAGCATTTTAAATTGGTGACTCAGTTAACTTATATACTTGTGATTTTGCAGATTGTAAACAATGGCTCTCTGGAAAGATTATATCTGTCAAAGGTCCATGTTCTTACTTAGTGGAACTTGAGGATGGATGAATTGTTGGACAACATGTTGATCATATTTGAGCATTTTACATTTATTTCATGTCCACCTCCTGTAAGTCTATCAGTTCCATTACATACTTCCGATGATGACCTAGTTGATATTGCAATCCCCACACCTACTTCACATAGAAGATGTGTCATCTGTTTCACATGAAGCACCTCAACCTACACTACACTGTTCAACACAGATTCTCAAACTCTAGAACAGTATTTCTAAGTACTCAACTAGTTCAATTTTAAAAATTTCAATTTATTTAGTCATTTTATTTTGGTTTAATTTTCATCTGTATTTATTAATAGGTGGCCTACTTCCATTTTTTTGGATAGGTATTTAAAGTTATATCTTTGTGGATTCAAACTGTTTCAGTTTACCACAATATATTTATATTATTTATCGATACCTTCATATCCTAACTGATGACAGACAGCATATGCCTCCTCTAGAATCCCAATGACTATCACAGACTGTTTCCCCATATTCCATTTATACACACTTCTACTCTTCCTTCATATTGTGTTGTTCCATCTGTTAGTCTGATCTCACCAGTAGTACAGTTAGAAAATGATACATGAGGCACTACATAAAAAATTGTTATGCTTGACTCGTCATTTAAAGTGTCAATCATTCAAACTTTACTGTATACTCCAAAATTGCTCAAAAGTATAAAAAAAATAGGTCACTTTTTTATTTAATATTGTTGAGCATCTTATTACTGATGTACATGTGAAACACACATTAACACCATATCTATGGTCATCCACTTACATTGACATGTTACTGAAGCATCTTGATAATGATTACAAGAATACCCACTCAATCCATTTTGTGGACAATCCAAATAGATCTTCCTCTCCAGTACAGTTCAAATCATTGATATGAACATACCAGGCTCCTTCAGTATATGCATTTCTCCTTACTGATGCTCCTAAATAAATTTTAAATATAAATACAAAAATTATACAATGGTTATACTTACCATGAGGTGAGTATCCTAACATTGTACAGACTACACTGGCATCTTTGTCATCCCAGAAGTGTCACACACAGTACCCCAGATATTGTTAACACAAACTTGTATTTTTGACCATATCTCCTAAAGTAACTACCAGACTCACTATACAGACGTACTGTACCATTTTTACAGGGAGCTAAGTCAAAATAAATGTATCGGTTTAAAATTGTTGCAGTATAGTTTATACATGTAAATGTTTTAATTATAGGAATTTACAACATACATTCACACTTAACAGCTGCATCATTATAATGACTTTGACATCCAGAGCGAACATGAGTATAATAATAGTTCTGGTTACAGTTTACCAAATTAGCCTCATTTCCAAATACAATGCAAATATCCAAGTAGAATGGGTCAGTGCCTTGAGAGAATCCAAAAGTTTCAACTTTGCCGTACGAATAGCCTATACAATTATGTTAGAATCAGGTATGTTGTAGCAGTTTCCACATTATAAAGATTGATTGGTTGATTTAACTAATACATGGTTATACAGGTTGCAGATACTAAAGTAAAAAAACCCATTATTTTGATTACTAATATACTATGAAATTGATGTTTGTGCATCTACATAAGCAATAGTGTATTAGTAATGAAAACTATATTATGCTTACTTTTTTAACAAAAATAAGATTAACATTGCAACCGATATACCCCAAATAATAGTCAAGTCAATCAATCAATTTTACAGTGCAATGCAGGGATGTAGGGCCTGGATTGGCTATTGAAATTAATTGGCAGAAAGTAATGAATATCTCACTCAAAACTATTCAAAATCTTTTAAATTCTTTGCAATATTCCTTTCTATGTTTTCTATCATCCCTACATAATACATAATAGCACAAGTGACCCAACAATTAAGGATATATAGCAACTATCTAAATATCATATATCATTAATATGTTGCTTCATTATGTGCTTGTGATATTATGTAGGGATGATGCAATATCCCATCCCCACTATCTCATTTGCAGTCTTTGTATGGACTAATATTAACCATTCCTACATTTACATCACTTTATTATATATATACTTGTACAATATATAAATGTTAACATAATGATTAATACCTATTGTCAATGCTCCAATCTGATAACAAACAACATTGGCTTCCTGACTTCCCCAACTACTGGATGCACAGACTGTGCCCCATGCTCTATTGAGACACACTTCAACCCTTCCTTGATATTCGTGATACACCCTACTAAACGACATCTCCATCAGTACAATTGCTATATGTGATGACACCTAAAGCTATGTATATATATAATAAAAATTAAAGTAAGCATATATATAAATATAAATAGTTATAATATTATATATATATACACATATTTATCTTTAAAAGATCAAGCACTCACATTACAAAATATATTAGCATCTTTACTCAGAGAACAGGAGTAGTCAGAAAGATCATTTTTTGGACAGTCCAGTATAGTGTTCTCGTTACCAGTACAGTTTAAATCAATAATGTTGTGTGAAGTGGCAGATGAGGAGTAGTAGACTATAGAAGATCCTACTGCACCTACAAACGGGTTGTTTTGACATGCTATACAACTACATACATAAATAAATAATATACCATAAGGAGAATATCCCAGTTGATTACAGACCACAATAGAATCATTGTTATCCCAGAAGTCAGTACAAATACTACCCAAGTATTATTCAAACAGACCTCAACAGCTCCATAGGAAGATGAGGACTAAAAAAGCACTAAATATACATGCAGTCTAAATGTTTATATAACTTACCACACGAACTGAGCCATGTGAACATATTTGAGCAATTACTGTATCGCTCAAAGATAAAATAGAGCAACAACAGAGTAAAGAGCATTTTGCTGTTAGCCAGTAAGTAGTGCAATACCAATTCTATTTTTAGCTTATATAAAGTAACTGCCAGGAAGTCCATACTTTAGTGTATTATTGTATGAATGTGGGCTATTGTTAGATAATTGTTGCAGAGCGCATCAGCGCGAGACAACCTATCTGAACGATGCAGCAAAATCTCACCTTAGTTTATTTATATATATATATATATATATATATATATTAGCTTAGGAATGTGATAATTTGCTCTGCCGGAACCTGGAACCGCAATTATGCGAAAGCAGTTATGTTCACTGCGATGTTTAGCGACCAATAAACTTGAATAAAGGAAAAAAAGCAGACATATTTATAACAATGAAAAGATTCGGATAAGACATCTAGAGAAGCTGTATGGTGAATAAGATCATAGACTAAGTACACAGAAATTATGTTAAAAATACTAGTTTATGATTATTCTGTACGGACTAGAGGTTAATGCTGCATTTGTCATTAAAACCTACCATATCATTGCATTAGGCAGGTATCCAACATATTCCTTGTCATATTCTAGAAGAGTAACATCCATACGTGACAGATTTCAGTTTACACAGAAGATTATGTCCATTCACTTGTTCGAAAATTGTTATAATTATGTATATTATTATTAATACAAAGTGGCATTTTTTGTTCTAAACTGAACAACGCTTTCCTAACTTCATGTGATATATTGTGTCAAACTTCTCTGATTAACAATAAAGACCCAACAACCTATGAGAAAAAAACAA
Organism: Gigantopelta aegis; assembly: GCF_016097555.1. Taxonomy (NCBI): domain Eukaryota; kingdom Metazoa; phylum Mollusca; class Gastropoda; order Neomphalida; family Peltospiridae; genus Gigantopelta; species Gigantopelta aegis. The sequence goes on from NW_024534234.1 coordinate 17,307, forward strand.
AAGAAATAGTTCATATGACTTAAAACCTTAAATTTGACTAAAATCTTGATACTCATTTGTTTAATGGATACATTAAATTAGTAAAAATAATAAAAAACGAAAGTGCATGGGTCACTAGTTGCTATTATTAATTTCATTCTATATATATGTGCATGTGTGTGTCATTGAAGTATATCAAAATGTTGAAAATATTGAAATATTAATATAATTATTAATAATAGTATATTTCTTCTATACATAAAAAGCAATTATTGAGTTATCAATATCAATTATACTATCATGATACATGTAAATAAAGACTACGTTTGAAATATGACTAATGAGTTTGTAATAATTAATATTTTATTCTATTACACTTTGGTGATCTTATCAAAACTGTTATAATCCACTGGGATGTCTTGTTCATCACTAATTTGATGCCAAAACTGATATTAAGTCTGCCATTACTATACTATGTAAACATGTATACTTGGGCTATCAACAGGACTGCCACAATGATTTACTCAACTTTGTTTGTAATAGCTAGATTTTGCAAAATTCTCTTTAACAACAAATAGGACTGTAATTTGTTAATACTGTCTAACCTTTAACTTTATAATAATAAAGATTAATTGACCAAGCATGCAATTAAGATACCATAATTTATCATATTGACTAGTTTACGTATAACATCAGTCCTTTGCTCCATGGTTTGGAATAAATTGAAATTCTTTTATTTTTATCATTTTGTGTCATTACTGAAAAAATGGAGGGGTTTAATCCCCATTCATGTAAGAGGGGAGGGGGTGATATCCCTAGCCCTATCACAGCCTTATATCAACAACAGTGTGACTATAGCACACAATTTAAGTTACTGAAGCAATGAATACAAAAAGATTCCAAAACAACATTTGGGTTGACAATAGTAAATATACTTGTGGTGTTATAGGTATAATCCCCTATATGTGTACGACCATACTAAAGTTAATATATCCATATCAATTTAAAGATTATATAATTTAATAATTTATCTATTTGTCTGTGATCTATTCATTCATCCATATTCACCCTTTTTATCTTTCTATCTATCTATCCATCAGATATCATACAAACAAATTTTCTATATTTCTGGGTTCCTATGTATATTAGCAATATCAATAGTAATCACATTGATGTGATGATTCCAATATGTATTGGCAACTCACTTTGATTGATAATAAAGACCAATCAGATTACAACCTATAGAAATAAGAAAAAATAGTTCATATGTCTTTAAAACCTCAAATTGACTAAGACCCTTGTTACTGCTTTGTTTAATATATATGAATGCAAGCATTTAGAAAAAAAATTCAAGTTGGATGAGTCACTTTTATTAATTTCATGTCTCAGTGAAGTAGATCACAAATTTTGCTGAAAGTATTCAAATTTTACTAGTAATTAGAGCAATAGCATACTTCTTTCATGTATACAATTAAGGCAATTATGAAATAGATATGAATTGTACTGTCCTGATACCTTTGAAATATGATTAGTAAGTTTGTAATAATATTTAATTCTATTATACTGTAGTGATCTTATCAATACTATCATAGTCCATTGAGATGTTTTGTCTACCACAAATTTGATACCTAAACTGATATTTTGTCACCTCTTACTATACTATGTAAAAACATGTACACCTGGACTATCAAACATGTGAGTTGATAATAATAATTTACCTATAATACTTACATGTGCCGACCTTACCCAGATTAGTTTAAAAGATTATGTAGAATGTTATAAGTATACTCATCATTGAGTAATCATTTCACAATACTAACATTAATATGTCATTCCAGATAATTCCTATTATGGATATACAAATGTATATTGTAGATATTGACCTTAAATAGAACTATAATAATTACTAAACAAATGACATTATATAGACTTGCAGATTTAAAATGTCAAAAAAAATGATAAAAATATTATGATACAATATTCAATAACAAATCAAACATGAGAAGGTGACAGCTCTAAAGTAATCAATTCCATTAATATTAAAATACTCTTAAATTCTACAGTCCATCTTTATAATCTCACTCATACCCCAAAGCAAAATAGCAATTTTTGTTTAAACTAGTATACTATCAATGGCTCATAACATCAGTCCTTTACTGCCATGATCAGACTACATAGAGATTCGTATTCCATTTATGACTTTATATGTCATTACTGCATATACTCAACAAAAGTTTGGAGGGGCATAATCTCAATTCAGTTAAGTTAGGCAAGGGTCCAAAAATCCCTAGCTCTCTCTCAGGGACCTTTCCTAGCTCTATCTAAACACAAAGTGTAACCTATAGCACAATTTAAAGGGTAAACTGAAATGCGTATTTTGAAATTTTTGAAACTTGGTATTTATTGTTAAATAATAACATGATAACATGTAAACCTTACTCCTTTTCTTGAAAGGGAACTTTCTTTGAAATAAAACGAAGTCAAACTTGTTGCTTAATCATAAGTCAGCCATCTTCTTCCTGGTTTAAGCAGCAAAAATCGGCGAAACGCATTATGACATCACAAGATGAAACGATGAAACCAACTTATTATAGTATAGTTATATAATATGTTCAATAGTTTCGCAACATGTTATAGAGATGGATGGACTTGCTAATGAAGAAACTAGTGGATGTGAACAATATTCAAGGGTCCAACAAGGCAAGGATGATTATATTGAAGATGAAGATCTATTTGCTGGTATTGTTTACCTTATTATATGAACCAGTGTGATAGCCAAGCATCCAGTAATAGCAGTAGTAGTGAAGATTCGGAACTGTCCTCAGAAAAAAGATTTTTAAAACTTTAATTGGTATGAACATAAATGAGGAATAAACGTTGTAATATATGATTATATTGTTGATTATAGGTGTGCATGTAGCCCACTGTGTAATCATGAGTACTTCAAAGGAGTGGATTGCTGCCAAGAAATTATGAAAATGAATGAGAAAATGGAAGAAGCTGAGATACTGAACTCCTATGTATTAATGACCATCAGGATTTCATGCTGTTGCTTGAAGTGGGGCATTACAGACTGGTATTACCAATACTGACAAAGAACAAGAATCTGGGGTCTGCAAACTTTACCATGCAGCTATTAATAATGTGAGTGTTATTGTCTACAAAGATTATGCATTTATATATTTACTGGACATTCGTTTTGCTCATCTAGACATTACAGGTACATAGCATATCACCAGTTGACCAGATGGGTTATGGGATGGGCTAGGCAGAATTTTAGAGTGGGTTTACTGCTGTGCGGTTAACCAAAATAAGAGAAACACTCCCTGCAAAACTATGTGGATTTAAATATCTTAATCTTTAAACTTAATAAAAATAATACTAAAACATAGTGTAGTAGTGCTATGTGATGTGTTATATTATTGAGGTATATTGTAGAGCATGCACAATTTATACTAACATTAAAACAATAAAAAGTATTTGCAAATCATCTGCTTTCGTGCTGACTAATAAGCTTCAACTTTTGTCAGGATAGTAGTAACTAGAGCACAAAAGGTGTGGGGGTCAGAAAGTGCTAACATCATTTAGATGGGTCTGCAAGTTTTCAATATTCATGAGAAAAGATTTTTTACCATATTGTATAGTTGTCTGACAGGCTAACATTAAAATGTCATAATAACAGCTTTAACACAACTGAAATCACATACCTTTTGATTTCATTTTTTGCTTTTCCTACTGATTGATAGTACATTTGCAATGGAAGTACATATGAACAAAATCAGTAGAAAGTATACACTTCAAAACATGGCCTGTTAGCGGATCTGATACAAAATGCAACATGATTCATACCAGCTCTTCAGATAAATCGCAATGTCCCACTCGTAGCTGAGCTAAATCTTCATCTGTAGCCACATACTGGGACTCACTCTCATCATCAACCAAATTGGGGACTCTTGCATCGAGCATACATCTACTGGCATTTTCACAAAACCTAAAATTAATTCAAACAGTTATAATCCAGTAGTGATAGCTCATATATATATATCTACCATTCAAATTCTCTCTTTTTTTGTAACATTCATGGTCTACTTTGCATTTTGCTTTGACTTCTTTAAATGTGATGCTTTTAGTTGATATTTCGCTAACTGGGTCGCTTGAAGACTGTTGGGATCGCATCAGATTTCCGTTTCATTCTTTAGATAATCCTAGACTAGAGCTCTACAATACATCAGGCTGGAAACAGTCTTCAGTAAAGTGGCAACTACACCAAAAACTGAGTACTTGGTTGTCCTAAACCATCGTCCCTGGTTCTCTTACCTTCTCAGGTCGATTTTACGAGTACTGGATCTTAGGGAATGAAAAATAGACTTCACTCCTCCTTGTGGCAGTTAATTACCACAACCGAAAGCAAACACATCTCTTAGGTATTTCCAATAGTTCACACTTCTTACCAGGTTGTTGAATAGTGTTCATCGTTCAATTTTGTGATGTCATATTGCGTTTCGCCGATTTGCTGGCTTAAACAGGAAGAAGATGGCTTGACTGTGAGTGTTTGAACAAAGTTTTGACTACGTTTTATTCAAAAGAAAGTTCCATTTCAAGAAAAAAGAAGTAAGGTTACATGGTTATCATATTATTTTTAAACAAATAATCAAGTTTCAAAAATTTTCAAAAATACGCATTCAGTTACCCTTTAAGTTCTTGTAGCAATATGCTTTTCAAATTAACTATAAAAGATTCGTAAACAAACATGTGGGTTGAGGGAATAATAACTTAGCTATAATTGTGGTGTTACAAGTATAATCTCTACATGTGCATGCCTTGTGTAATAAGGTTAATACAAAAGATTAGTTTAAAGATAGTAATATGTCATAGTTAAGTACTTACCATCGAGTAATCATTGGACATTATGGTGGCAGGAATACATTGATCCAATAAACTTGCTAGTGTGGATATACAAATTATTTTGTAGTTATTGAGCTTAAATTGAACTATACATGATTACGTAAACAAATGAGCATTCTATAGACATTACAGAATGTAGGTAATAAAAATCTATTAGTATTAAAAAACTTAAATGTAGAGGGACAATGTTTATTAAACTAAAAATCACTACTAAAACCTCACACAATAAACAATATAATTATGGAGCAGTAGCAATTGGGGGGGGGGGGCCAATATGGTTAAACCATTATTATGGAATTATTGAGGCTCGAAATTTGTTTTTTATAAATCAAATAGTACAGTTAAAAAACAGTTAACAAAATTGGTCAATGTTCAAGTGATTCCCAAGCTTAACAAAGTGAAAACTGTACAAGAAGAACAATGATTTGGGGGTCACTTTCTTTGCAAAGTGTAAACACAAGGTTAACAGATCTAAAGAGAACATGGCTTTAATATTGGCTATGCCCCTAAATTATAAATTAGGAGGGAAATTTTGCTTTTGTTCATCCATCTTGGCTCCATAATAAAATATAATACTCATTCTTGTGAGTCGTGAGGTTTAGGGCTAAAGGTTAATTCCATCATTGGATGTATAAACACAACACCCAAAACCCTAAACACAAATATATAATGAAAATTTAGGGACTTTATCGGCTGCACCTTGCAATG
>NW_024534235.1:0-5000 GCF_016097555.1 Gigantopelta aegis
GACCACCTGTCTCTGACGCTTATGTATTTTATGGTATATAATATATTACGTATATTATGCATGTATGTTTTACTAATGATAATATCATTGTTTAGTCTCTCATATCTCCATAAGGAGCCGCCTTTATATTGTTTAATAAGAATGTTTCTTGTGTATTTTATTGTGTATATATTACGTATTTATAATATACATGTATATTAAATTTTACTATTGACTCCATAAGGAGTGGCCTTTATATTGTGTATTAATAATGTTTTACTGTGTGTATATCCGGTGAGATTTCAATAAAATATCTATACATCTGCCTTATCGCTGGGTGGCTTTTTTTTATTTATTTTTTATTTTAAAGAAATTTGCAGACACTTGAAACACACGTTTTAATAAAATGATCACATGAAATTCAGTATTGTGAAGTGCTGTACTGTACGAATGTAGGATATTTCGGCCCGAGGGTAGGTCCAAGTAGGATGTTTCGGCCTCATTTTTATCATTTAACGCAGTCGACCTGGAGAAAATCCAAGAGCTGGGACTAACACACCCATACAATAACGATGATAAATTCAGACGAGCTGCCAAAATAAACTGCGTCGGACTGTTTACAAAAAAAATAAACATAAAATTTTGAGCCCAAAACAGGAGGTGCCTGTCCTAAGAGAGGTTGGCGCCTACGGAGAATTGAGGACCGGTCCAGCAGTCAGTGACGGGATCAGGTGCTTCCTGCCGAGTAAGTCCTGGATGACGATGTTGTAACCGGCGCCGCAGATCGTCTTGACGATTCGGTGGATAGTTGGGCTGTCCATCTGATGTAGAAGAATCGCTTGTCTGAAGATCTGCTGGCACCGGTGTGTCACGATAAATCCTGTCGCGTCGTTGAATCGTATGGTGTGCAGCTCGTAGTGAGTCCCATCCGGCAGTGGCTTCCATTTCTGGTTGCTGTACCGGCCATCTACTCAACTCTCATCTTCGTGTCTGTTGTATCCCCTGGGACACTAGTCCCGGAATTGTCTCTTGAGTTTCCCTCAAGGCCCAGGCAACTCCCACGTGTCTACATCCTCCTCTGCAGCAGGCGCCGGGGGGATTGTTGGGAGCAGGACGGCTTCGACCGAGCAGGCTGAGTCGTCTGGTGGTGTGACGGCTTTCCACTTAGCAGCCGCGGGAACAACATGTATCCATTGCCGACTCAACGGGAGCGGTAGGTAAAGTTAACCGCTTCACCGGGAGTACAGGCGGCTGGGGGAGTAGAAGTGAGGGGCCGTCGCGGTGGTAGGCTGACTGGCTTTTTTCTTACCATGGCAGTCGGTCCAGTATTCCGCTGGTCGCGTCCGTCGACTTGTCCGTCTGTGGCAAGCTGGTCTCCTTCCGCTGAGTAGATGGAGGGGGCGACGACGCAGATGGAACCGCCGCTGGCGGTTGAGCCGCCATGTTTGGTTCTCCCTGTGTCGCCCCTGGCGCACGTCTCCTCTTTCCACGTCCTCTTCTCTTCCTCTTCGAGGTATCGAGATCGCAGTACACTACGGTCACGGTCGCCCGTGACCCAGTGTACGCGACTCGATACTCACGCAGCACGCCGTAACTAGCTAAGAGTCCCCCCAGGTGTGTGTGTGGGGGGGGGGGAGGGGGGAGGGGGGTAGCTCGAGAGTCCAGTGATTATGCCGGGGGTATACGAAATAATTCGGGTGAATTACGAAGTATGCCGGAAACTAATTTCACAGGGGCACGTGCTGTTTTCTCTAGGGTGTGTTTGGCGGAGGTGTGTGTGTGTGTGTGTGTGTGTGTGTGTGTGTGTGTGTGTGTGTGTGAACATTTTAAAAGGGCACCTACAATATTCCAAAGTATACTAACATGCATTATGCATGTGTGTAATACTTAATGTTTGTGTGTCATTTGTACAGCATGAAACACAGACACAGTGACACACACACATATAGGCACACACACACATACACACACATACACACACATACACACACAAACACACATATACACATACACACACATACACACACAAACACACATATACACATACAAACACATACACACACAAACACACATAAACATGCACACATACACATACACACAAACACATATACATATATACACAAACACAAACACACGCACACGCACACACATACAGGCACACACACACATACACACATACACACACAAACACACATATACACATACACACACATACACACACAAACACATACAAACACATACACACATAAACATACACACGTACACATACACACAAACACACATATACATATATACACAAACACAAACACAAACACACGCACACGCACACACATACACACACACATGCATACGTGCACACACACATGCCCACACATACACACATACAAACACACACACACACACACACACACACACACACACACACACACACACAAAACACACACGGCACAGGCGCATATCATATACACACAAAACAAACATATAAACACATCAGTAACAAATACTGGACAGTTGCATATAAACACACCATAAACGTATACGCAGAATCGAAACACATAAACGACACATACATTAGCATATACACACAGCCAAAACACATGTATTACACATTACACATACACACAAACATATGCACAGTGATAACACATACACAACATATATATGACAATTACACATACACGCCAGGGGCGTAGGCTAGGGGGGTTCGGGGGGTTCGAATTGAGCAGGATAAAGCCGATATCTTAGACAGTAACCAGTTATTTCTTTCATCCTGCAATCCTACAGGAATATTCGGAAAATCATTAGTTATTTCAGTTTTGTGTACGCAAATCGAGTATTGTCAAACTAGCAAGGCTTTTGCCGTACGACGTCATACAAGATACATGACGTCATTATTTGTAACACGCTAGCTACATTCTGTCATATTAAAAAAGCGTTTCTAAACTAATTCATAAATAAATATACAAGTTGTGTGTTGTTATCGCAAAGTTAAAAGTTATTTGTATTTACTATACTTCAACAAATGATTTAAAGAGTATGTTTATTGAAAAACTACTCTGAAATACTCGAGTCGAGTCGGTCTTATGTTACATGACCTATATTTTTGGTCAGTGACCGAAAATATAGAAACTTATCTTTTGCCAATGTATACAGTGATTGCTGGATAAATGACAATTACACATACATTCAACACAAACATATACACAGTAATAGCAGATACAAAACACATATATGACAATTACACATACACACAACACAAATATATACACAGTGATAACACATACAAAACGCATATATGACAATTACACATACACACAACACAAACATATTCACAGTGATAACACATACTAAACACATATATGACGATTAGACATACACACAAAACAAACATATACACAGACAAAACACATACATGACTATTACATATACACACAACACAGACATATACACACAGTCATAATATATATATGACAAATACACATACAAACAACAATAACACATTCATGACACATACACGTACAAACAACAATAACACATTCATGACAAATACACATACAAACAACAATAACACATTCATGACACATACACGTACAAACAACAATAACACATTCATGACACATACACGTACAAACAACAATAACACATTCATGACACATACACATACAAACAACAATAACACATTCATGACACATACACATACAAACAACAATAACACATTCATGACACATACACACACAAACAACAATAACACATTCATGACACATACACACACAAAAAACAATAACACATTCATGACACATACACAGGGCACAACAGTGAACACATTCATGACACATACAAACAACAATGACACATTCATGACACATACACAGGGCACAACAGTGAACACAATCATGACACATACAAACAACAATGACACATTCATGACACATACACAGGGCACAACAGTGAACACATTCTCTGATTGCTTTTATTGTCTGGCCACAACTGGTATATCAAAGGTCGTGGTATGTGTTGTCCTGTTTGCGGGAAAGTAAATATAAAATAGGTCTTGTTGCTAATAGAAAAATGTAGCGAGTTTTTACTCTAAGACGAAGAATAAAATATTGTCAGATGTTTGACACCCAGTAGCCGATGATGAATATAGTTCAACAAATAAAACTTATAAATATTATCATTTGTTTGACACCCAGTAGCCGATGATGAATATAGTTCAACAAATAAAACTTTAACTTTAAACACAAAGTTGAAACATACATACAATACAAACACATTCACAACACAAACACAAAGTTGAAACACACATACAATACAAACACATTCACAACACAAACACAAAATTAAACACACATACAATACAAACACATTCACAACACAAACACAAAGTTGAAACATACATACAATAAAAACACATTCACAACACAAACACAAAGTTGAAACACACATACAATACAAACACATTCACAACACAAACACAAAGTTGAAACACACATACAATAGAAACACATTCACAACACAAACACAAAGTTGAAACATACATACAATACAAACACATTCACAACACAAACACAAAGTTAAAACATACATACAACAGAAACACATTCACAACACAAACACAAAGTTAAACATACATACAATACAAACACATTCACAACACATACACACAGTTGAAACATGCATACAATACAAACACATTCACAACACAAACACAATGTTGAAACATACATACAATAGAAACACATTCACAACACAAACACAATGTTGAAACATACATAGAGTACAAACACATTCACAACACAAACACAAAGTTGAAACATACATACGGTACAAACACATTCACAACACAAACACAAAGTTGACACATACACACAATACAAACACATTCACAACACAAACACAAAGTTAAACATACATACAAGACAAACACATTCACAACACAAACACAAAGTTAAACACACATACAATACAAACACATTCACAACACAAACACAAAGTTAAAACATACATACAATAGAAACACA
>NW_024534235.1:10000-25034 GCF_016097555.1 Gigantopelta aegis
TTTTGTCCTGAATTGAGTGTACCCCAATAAACAAACCTCCCTTACTACCTTGACGTAAGACTGGTGTGTCAAAGGCTATGGTATGTTCTGTCCTGTATTAAGTGTACCCCAATACACAAACCTCCCTTACTACCTTGGCGTAAGACTGGTGTGTCAAAGGCTATGGTATGTTCTGTCCTGTATTGAGTGTACCCCAATAAACAAACCTCCCTTACTACCTTGACGTAAGACTGGTGTGTCAAGGGCTATGGTATGTGCTGTCCTGTATTGAGTGTACCCCAATAAACAAACCTCCCTTACTACCTTGGCGTAAGACTGGTTTGTCAAAGGCTATGGTATGTTCTGTCCTGTATTGAGTGTACCCCAATAAACACACCTCCCTTACTACCTTGGCGTAAGACTGGTGTGTCAAAGGCTATGGTATGTTTTGTCCTGAATTGAGTGTACCCCAATAAACAAACCTCCCTTACTACCTTGACGTAAGACTGGTGTGTCAAAGGCTATGGTATGTTCTGTCCTGTATTAAGTGTACCCCAATAAACACACATCCCTTACTACCTTGGCGTAAGACTGGTGTGTCAAAGGCTATGGTATGTTCTGTCCTGTATTAAGTGTACCCCAATAAACACACATCCCTTACTACCTTGATGTAAGACTGGTGTGTCAAAGGCTATGGTATGTGCTGTCCTGTCTGTGGGAAATATAAAATATCTCTCCCTGGCTGCTAATGAAAACATGTTGCGCGTATTATCTAAGGTTATATGTCAGAAGTGTCAATGTGTTCTAGTGGTGCTATCAAACAATGAAAACTATTTTTATTTTAATCTTTAGTTTTGTATTAGCAATGGTACATATATAGATAATAATACATTCTCTAAGGCTATATGTCAGAATTGTCCAATGTTTGACATTCAGTAGCCGATAATCAATAAATCAATGTGTTCTCTAAGGCTATATGTCAGAATTATCCAATGTTTGACATTCAGTAGCCGATAATCAATAAATCAATGTATTCTCTAAGGCTATATGTCAGAAGTGTCATATGTTTGACATTCAGTTGCCGATAATCAATAAATCAATGTATTCTCTAAGGCTATATGTCAGAATTGTCCAGTGTTTCACATTCAGTAGCCGATAATCAATAAATCAATGTATTCTCTAAGGCTATATGTCAGAATGGTCCAATGTTTGACATTCAGTAGCCGATAATCAATAAATCAATGTATTCTCTAAGGCTATATGTCAGAATTGTCCAATGTTTGACATTCAGTAGCCGATAATCAATAAATCAATGTATTCTCTAAGGCTATATGTCAGAATTGTCCAATGTTTAACAGTCAGTAGCCGATAATCAATAAATCAATGTGTTCTCTAAGGCTATATGTCAGAAATGTCCAATGTTTGCCATTCAGTAGCCGATAATCAATAAATCAATGTATTCTCTAAGGCTATATGTCAGAATTGTCCAATGTTTGACATTCAGTAGCCGATAATCAATAAATCAATGTGTTCTCTAAGGCTATATGTCAGAACTGTCCAATATTTGCCATTCAGTAGCCGATAATCAATAAATCAATGTGTTCTCTAAGGCTATATGTCAGAATTGTCCAATGTTTGACATTCAGTAGCCGATAATCAATAAATCAATGTGTTCTCTAAGGCTATATGTCAGAATGGTCCAATGTTTGACATTCAGTAGCCGATAATCAATAAATCAATGTGTTCTCTAAGGCTATATGTCAGAATTGTCCAATGTTTGACATTCAGTAGCCGATAATCAATAAATCAATGTATTCTCTAAGGCTATATGTCAGAAGTGTCCAATGTTTGACATTCAGTAGCCGATAATCAATAAATCAATGTGTTCTAGTGGTGGTATTAAACAATAAAAACTATTTTATTTTAATCTTTATTTTTATATCAGCAATGGTACATATATAAAGAATAATACATGAGTGACCATTAGATACCATTTATCTCACAACGCGTTGTTTTAAAATGTATCTAATGAGCGAAAGCGAGTTTGAGTCGTTTTTAAATAACGAGTTGTGAGATAAATGGTATCTAACGGAAACGAATGAATGTATTAACAAGGTTTTAAGCAAATTTTAACATCTTTGTCGACTAAATGTTATTTACAGTCGTTGCACTTGTAGCTGACTTACGGAACACAGACACATGATTGTCAGGTTAACTATACGTCACAGTCTAATCAATTTCCATCGTGTAGTTTTTCGTTGGTTGTATGGTATTGGTGACCTGGTCATCACTTAGGAGCAGCCAGTCGTATGTCTTGAAATTGTTAACACACGTACATGTGTTAACAACGCATGGTGCTTTCACCAACGGGTGTGCAAGAAGCAATTATATTAAATAATAAAAAGAAAGAAAGAAATGTTTTATTTAACGACGCACTCAACACATTTTATTTACGGTTATATGGCGTCAGACATATGGTTAAGGACCACACAGATTTTGAGAGGAAACCCGCTGTCGCCACTACATGGGCTACTCTTCCGATTAGCAGCAAGGGATCTTTTATTTGCGCTTCCCACAGGCAGGATAGCACAAACCATGGCCTTTGTTGAACCAGTTATGGATCACTGGTCGGTGCAAGTGGTTTACACCTACCCATTGAGCCTTGCGGAGCACTCACTCATGTTTTGGAGTCGGTATCTGGATTAAAAATCCCATGCCTCGACTGGAATCCGAACCCAGTACCTACCAGCCTTGTAGACCTATGGCCTACCACGACGCCACCGAGGCCGGTTATTAAATAATAAAGATAAGATAAACATTATACAAGCAACACACTATTTACAAACAGTAATTGTATGTACGGTTGATTTGTTTCTCAGAAAGAATGAATGAATGAATGAAGGGACGAATGTACGAATGAAGGAATGAATGTTTAACAACACTCCAACACAAAAATAAAGATCGTCTATTAGCTGCCAAACAAAGCTAAGTACATCAATATGATTAGAAGACATAACATTTATATTTAAAGTCAAAGGTTGTTTTGTTTAATGACACCACCGGCTACTGGATGTCAAACAAAGCTAAGTACATCAATATGATTAGAAGACATAACATTTATATTTAAAGTCAAAGGTCGTTTTGTTTAATGACACCACCGGCTACTGGATGTCAAACAAAGCTAAGTACATCAATATGATTAGAAGACATAACATTTATATTTAAAGTCAAAGGTTGTTTTGTTTAATGACACCACCGAGTACTGGATGTCAAACAAAGCTAAGTACATCAATATGATTAGAAGACATAACATTTATATTTAAAGTCAAAGGTTGTTTTGTTTAATGACACCACCAGCTACTGGATGTCAAACATTTGGTAATTTTTACATATGTAATCTTAGAGAAAAAAACGCGCTATATTTTTTCATTAGTAGCAAGGGATCTTTTGTATGCACCATCCCACAGACAGGATATCACATATCACGGCCTTTGATATACCAGTCGTGGTGCACTGACCGGAACGAGAAATAGACCAATGAACTCACCGACTGGGATCGATTCCAGACTGACTGCGCATTAAGCGAGCATTTTACCACTTGGCTACGTCCCTCCACTGGTCTCCAGAATTAATTTTTGAATGAATGAATGAATGCATACTTACCAGTGACACCCCAGCACAAAAACAGAGATCGTCTATTAGCTGTGAAACAAACGTATGTCCATCAATATGATTAGAAGACATATCATTGATATTCTGATACATGGATTATTTCAACTTTTAAATGCAGATCTTCTATTAAAAGCAAACCATATAAACCTTCTTTTTTTGGTATTGCTGTTGAAGATTATATGTCATTGTATTTCGACATAAACTTCTCCTTCACCCCCATTTGTCACAGGGTATGTACGACCGTTATAAGCAATTTGAGTGGTGAAACATAATTATAAAGAAAGTGGCCGATCGACATTACTAAAAAGAGGGCCCCTACGGGAGTCAAGATAGTACTAAACCAAATAACTTCCGGTCGGGTCAAAGTTCGAGGAGAACTAAACTTTTGATACAGAACTTAACACCACAAGTCCTGTGATTGGTTATAAATGTGAAAACAATGAGTTTCATCTAGGCAAAATATGTATGCAGTTGTATTTCATCTTGTACCACTGCGTCAAGTAGCCTTGTGCTTAAAACATGTATGGGGTACCTGTAAAAACAAATACTCAAATTTTATGCGAAACTAGTATAATCATAGACGCTACCCATTCTCTGAAATGAGCAGCTTCACCCCCATTTTAAAAAATTAACTTTAAGGGTGAGGGGTGGTAGTATTTATATCCGTGGTCTATACGTCGATTGATACGCTGCAGGTATACATTTTTGCCACATAAGTTACTATTATCGGATTTAATTTGATGCTATACACTCTCAAACCATCACAGCCTCCACGAAGGCAAGATTCCAGCAACGATCTGGCATTCGATCAACTGAGTGAAAACAAACAAAACTAGCTCCATTTCAATTTCGGCGAACCGCTCCAAATTATGCGTCCAAATTACCTCCAGAGAATTACGCAACAGTTTCTATTTGGCTACAATCTGACGACATATTTACAAATTAAATAGCACCAAGCACCACCCTCGCCTGCTTCCGACCCCGGTCGGGCTGCCTCTGCTAACTTGCACTTGCCATCGGAGGCGATCCCTTCTCCACCTCCCCCTTGTACTGTTCTGGACGGAGGAGCCGACGAGAGCCGACACCTGCGCTCATGACATGCGTGCACTACAACAGCTTGTTCTGAATGTGCACGTTAGTCATATGACCTGATCTGACCTGACCTGAACTGACCTAACCTTACTAACTAATTG
The DNA here is from genome assembly GCF_016097555.1 of Gigantopelta aegis. NCBI lineage: Eukaryota > Metazoa > Mollusca > Gastropoda > Neomphalida > Peltospiridae > Gigantopelta > Gigantopelta aegis. The sequence continues at coordinate 14,845 of NW_024534235.1, forward strand.
CATATCTGCAAAAAAAAAAAGCTAAAACTTCTGAAAAGGGCACCAAATAAAATTCTAAATTAATTGTTAAAAAAATACTTGTTATTATTTGTTTTGTTTTTTGGTTTGCTGTTTGTTTGGTTGGGTTTTTTTTTTTTTTTTTTTTTTTTTTTTTTTGGGGGGGGGGGTGTTTTTGGGGGGGATTGGGGGTTCGGGGGGGGGGTCGTTCCTCCGATCCCCTCCCACGGATCCGCACTAAGGCACTGCTAAATTTAGGGGAACAAATTGTAAAAAAAAAGAAAAGTACTTGATGTGGGTTTTTTGGGGGGTAGGTCCCTCTCATCCCCTCCCATGGATCCGCCCTTGGACCATCCGCACTGAGGTACGTCCCACTCCTGCTAAATTTAGGGGTTACTACTGCGTGAAACCGTTTCTGGCGCAGTTTTGCCCATTGGACTAGCATTAGGAAAACGGCGCCTCCGTCACAGCGCCTCCCTGGCGAGAAGCTAAAAATAGAACCCTCCTTTCCTGTTGTTTTCCCCTTGTGGTAGGGCCCCACCCTCGTCTTACATAGGGTATATGGTGTAGAGTATTGTATGGGAATGTATTGATATCCCAACCTAACGTGATTTATTCATGTTTAATTGAAAATAGATCAGATTTCCCCAAGCTAAAAATAGAACCTTCCCTTCATATTGACTTTGTTTTCCCCACGTGTGTTATAAACTCCCAACCAAGTGTTAAATAGGGAACTCCAGATTCAACCACTCGAACTAATTTAGCAGTAATAACAAAACATTTACTATACCTCCTATCCGTCCATCGATTCGAGCGGGACTTGTGTGGGCTAGCGACATTTTGGGTTGATTTTCTTTTATTTCTAACCACAATCTCTGGTCTTTCTAGAGACTACTACACATATATAAAATGGACACACACAGGGTTACATCAATAGGCCTTAAAGGCAAAAACTATCTACAATGTACAATGATTGTTCTATTCAATAGCTTGAACATCAGAGGCTCGTATCCAGGAACTGAACTTCTTGGGCCAGTGCAACCACTTGATAAAGTGCTGTTTATTGACCCCTCGGCCTGTCGTGTTTAGGATTTTCCCCAATTTCCACAGATTGATAAAGTGCTATTTATTGACCCCTCTTATCTCTCTTCCTGCTAATGTAAAGGTTATAGGTACTATTGTACACCGATTGAAAGTCAAATAAATCTAACGGCCTGGTGGGTGTAATAAAGTTTTGTTCTGTGTACACTGTTGGACGGTGATATAAGCTATTCCCCTTTTAATTTTAGACTGCTCGTGATCGGCGATTGATTTCCAATAATACAAATTTTGTCCAGTTTGTTTCCAGTTCTGAGAAGAAGTGATTTTTTTCTGGACAATTCACTTGATTTTTTTTACCTTTGCTTTTCTGGTACGACGACGAAAAAGGTGAGATAAAATGTTATTAACTTGGTAGTTTATGTATTGATGTTAAAGATATTTCAAATATCATACAGTAATTACTACGGGACAGACATCGGTTCTGTGTAGTTGATGTATTGATGTTAAAGATATTTCAAATATCATACAGTAATTACTACGGGACAGACATCGGTTCTGTGTAGTTGATGTATTGATGTTAAAGATATTTCAAATATCAAACAGTAATTACTACGGGACAGACATCGGTTCTGTGTAGTTGATGTATTGATGTTAAAGATATTTCAAATATCAAACAGTAATTACTACGGGACAGACACCGGTTCTATGTAGTTGATGTATTCATTTCAAAGATATTTCAAATATCATACAGTAATTACTACGGGACAGACATCGGTTCTATGTAGTTGATGTATTCATTTCAAAGATATTTGCCGCGAAAAGTGATACTCTAATAGTAATGTAAGCGTGATGCAGAACGATAGTCAGTCTTGATGTGGGTACCAGACGTTTCGTCCCCGATTCAGTAAATCACAAATTAGTTCGACCCCACTGATGAAATAGTGCAAATGTGGCAATGTACTTACATAAAATTAACATTGATTCCCAAATCACTTTATTACTAATCTGTAGGTGCCACCGTGGGGGTGAAACTGTACTACATTATTTGCTGATAAAGTGGATGATTTTTTATGTTTGTTCTGTGTGTGTCTGTGTGTGTGTGTGTGTGTGTGTCTATGTGTTTGTGTGTGTGTGTGTGTATGTCTGTGTGTGTGTGTGTGTGTATGTCTGTGTGTGTGTGTGTGTGTTTGTGTGTGTGTGTGTGTGTGTTGTGTGTGTGTGTGTGTGTGTTTGTGTGTGTGTTTGTGTTTGTGTGTGTGTGTGTGTGTCTGTGTGTGTGTGTGTTTGTGTGTGTGTGTGTTTGTGTGTGTGTTTGTGTGTGTGTGTGTGTGTCTGTGTTTGTGTGTGTGTGTGTGTGTGTGTGTGCGTGCGTGTGTGTGTTTGTGTGTGTGTGTGTGATAATCCTCTTAATTGCTGTACTACGTGTAGTAACGTTATTTACAATGATGAATATATTTATCATTTTTTGTAAACTAGACAAGCCATAAAGTAGGGCTATGCTTAAATAGGAAGTAGAAAAATTGATGTATTGGTGTTAAAGATATTTCAAATATCAAACAGTAATTACTACGGGACAGACACCGGTTCTATGTAGTTGATGTATTCATTTCAAAGATATTTCAAATATCATACAGTAATTACTACGGGACAGACATCGGTTCTGTGTAGTTGATGTATTGATGTTAAAGATATTTCAAATATCAAACAGTAATTACTACGGGACAGACATCGGTTCTATGTAGTTGATGTATTGATTTTACAGATATTTCAAATATCATACAGTAATTACTACGGGACAGACATCGGTTCTATGTAGTTTATGTATTCATTTCAAAGATATTTCAAATATCATACAGTAATTACTACGGGACAGACATCGGTTCTATGTAGTTGATGTATTCATTTCAAAGATATTTGCCGCGAAAAGTGATACTCTAATAGTAATGTAAGCGTGATGCAGAACGATAGTCAGTCTTGATGTGGGTACCAGACGTTTCGTCCCCGATTCAGTAAATCACAAATTAGTTCGACCCCACTGATGAAATAGTGCAAATGTGGCAATGTACCTACATAAAATTAACATTGGTCCCAAATCACTTTATTACTAATCTGTAGGTGCCACCGTGGGAGTGAAACTGTACTACATTATTTGCTGATAAAGTGGATGATTTTTTATGTTTGTTCTGTGTGTGTCTGTGTGTGTGTGTGTCTGTGTGTGTGTGTGTGTGTGTATGTCTGTTTGTGTGTGTGTGTCTGTGTGTGTGTGTGTGTGTGTGTGTTTGTTTGTGTGTGTGTGTGTGTGTGTGTGTTTGTGTGTGTGTGTGTGCGTGTGTGTGTGTGTGTGTGTGTGTGTGTGTGTGTGTGTGTGTGTGTGTGTGTTTGTGTGTGTGATAATCCTCTTAATTGCTGTACTAGGTGTAGTAACTTTACTTACACTGATGAATATATTGATCATTTTTTGTAAATTAGACAAGCCATAAAGTAGGGCTATGCTTAAAAAGGAAGTAGAAAAATTCTGCCACTGATGTAGATTGATTTATACTTTTATTATTGAATGCATAACATTCCAATAAATAAAGTAAAAAAAAATTTATTTAACGACGCCACTAGAGCACATTGACTTTTTATCTTATCATCGGCTATTGGACGTCAAACATATGGTCATTCTGACTTCCAATAAATAATACAATTTGTTATTGTTATGTGTCTCTTTGGTTGTTATTTTTTAAATGTCAAATATGGCGCTGTTTAAATAATTTTTTATATTTTTGAAAGGGGCATTCGCGCGCTGATAAATGAAAATACCAGAAAATTCCGGAAAAATATTTCCATTAGGTTGGTCGCACTGTTGGTGTAAAAGGTACCTAAAGTGTGTTGTTTTAAGGAATCCCATTTTTCCGTCATTTCATTTGTTTCCTTTCACCTGCCTCGGTGGCGCAGTGGTTAAGCCATCGGACTACAGGTTGGTAGGTACAGGGTTCGCAGCCCGGTACCGGCTCCAACCCAGAGCGAGTCCTTAAGTGTTCAATGGGTAGGTGTAAGGCCACTACATCCCCTTCTCTCTCTCACTAACCACTAACCCACTAACAACTAACTCACTGTTAGTTGCGGTGTTTGCCCATGACAGCGTGCTTGAACCTTAATTGGATATAAGCACGAAAATAAATCGAAAAAAAAATTAAAAATCAAAACCTATATGTAGTTCAGATACCTTTGAAGCACAAAATCAGGAGCGTAGCGTGATCTGGACCTTGGGGAGTTCGAATATGAACCAAGTGGACCTTTTTCTACTTTGTTTTTGCACCACCAGAAACTCCATATGTATAAACCTGTATGTTTTAGTTCTGAAAGCGGACCATTCCGGGGGGGGGGGGGATGGGGGGGGGTTCGTCCGAACCCCTCGAACCCCCCTAGCCTACACCCCTGAAAATATGAACTGGTTATTAACAATATGCATGTGATTCGCCCAGGACGATTCTTGTTCTCCACCGTTTTGCATTTATGTTAGTATGACCGGCCTCGGTGGCGTCGTGGTTAGGCCATCGGTCTACAAGCTGCTAGGTACTGGGTTCGGATCCCAGTCGAGGCATGGGATTTTTAATCCAGATACCGACTCCAAACCCTGAGTGAGTGCTCCGCAAGGCTCATTGGGTAGGTGTAAACCACTTGCACCGACCAGTGATGCATAACTGGTTCAACAAAGGCCATGGTTTGTGCTATCCTGCCTGTGGGAAGCGCAAATAAAAGATCCCTTGCTGGCTGTCGAAAAAGAGTAGCCTATGTGGCGACAGCGGGTTTCCTCTAAAAAACAGTTTCAGAATGACCATATGTTTGACGTCCAATAGCCGATGATAAGATAAAAAATCAATGTGCTCTAGTGGCGTCGTTAAATAAAACACACTTTTTCTATGTTAGTATGGTGGACAGTGCATTATGATTTACTACCCTAACAATTGAAATGTATTTCACTCTGGACATAAACATGATACGAAATGGAAGTTTTTTTAATGTCCTATAAGTATGTAATAAAGGGAGACAACTATAGACATTACCTGTTCCCCGGAGTGGCTTTTTCCTCCTGTAGCGACATCAACCATTATACTATCTCCAGTCAGAAACATATTGCCCGAACTAGAGCAGTAACACATAAATCCTGACAAGTTTCTTAAAATCAGTACAACACACAATCGAGTGTCATAATTTCTTTATTATCCATATTATCATTGGGGGGTTTTAATGAATAAAAAAGACCGTCTCAAAAAGTTTCATCCACAACCAGGAGATGACGAAATGACGTCATATATCACATGTACAGTCTGAGCCAGGACTGGGGAAGCAATGTCATGTCATGTTGTCGCTTCGCAAAATTACGTCATTACACTTGTTATTACACGTGTGCTTCGTGTGATTTTTCTTAACTCAGTGGAGTCTCCACGAGTACTCGGGCACGGCCGAGTCTACCAAGACTCGAGTATATTAACAGGACTAAAGTACCCATGCAAGGAAGAGCTCTCTCATATAATAATAATAATAATAATCATAATAAACAGCATCATTTTGCCATATACTTGTCACCAGTTATATTATAGGGGTGTGAGACATGGAGGGAAAACCAAAAGTCGAATGTGTGGAAAGCAATACAATGGTATGATTTGACATCCATGTTCAGCACTGGAATTAAGATGCTCAATGATATTTAACTTTATTCCTTAGTCTCATTATCATCTAGTGTAAGTGTCGGGTACACAAGAAACTACCTATTTAAAACCTCGGGTACTCAAGTCAGACAATTAACCTCCAACACAACATGAATCATTAAATCAATTTATATACACACATAAAAAAAAATCAAAACCTATATGTAGTTCAGATACCTTTGAAGCACAAAATCAGGGGCGTAGCGTGATCTGGACCTTGTGGGGGGGTGGGGGGCGAATATGAACAAAGTGGACCTTTTTCTATTTTGTTTTTGTACCACCAGAAGCTCCATATGTATAAACCTGTATTTTTTAGTTCTGAAAGCGGACCATTTGTTTCAGAGGGGGGGGGGGGGGGGGAGGGGGGTTCGTCCGAACTCCTCGAACCCCCCTAGCCTACGCCCCTGAAAATATGAACTGGTTATTATCAATATGCATGTGATTCGCCCAGGACAATTCTTGTTCTCCACCGTTTTGCATTTATGTTAGTATGACCGGCCTCGGTGGCGTCGTGGATAGGCCATCGGTCTACAGGCTGGTAGGTACTGGGTTCGGATCCCAGTCGAGGCATGGGATTTTTAATGCAGATACCGACTCCAAACCCTGAGTGAGTGCTCCGCAAGGCTCAGTGGGTAGGTGTAAACCACTTGCACCGACCAGTGATCCATAACCGGTTCAACAAAGACCATGGTTTGTGCTATCCTGCCTGTGGGAAGCGCAAATAAAAGAACCCTTGCTGCTAATCGGAAGAGTAGCCCATGCAATGATCGCGAAGTCAAAGGCGACAAAATGCAAACGATATGGGCGAAACCCGTTTGACTACTCCCGCTTATTGTCACTGCGCAGCTAACGTCCTTTGAAATATTTTTTATTATCAAACATCCCTCTAAAAACATGGAAATAGTCTATCTGAATGCCAATCTGCCATAATCTGTTGAATAACGCTAAGCCCCTGTACATACCCGCTGAAAGTTGTGACCATTGAAGTGTGATCAAAAGTAATTTAATATGGTATTATTATTGTTAATATAATGAAAGTAAAGTTTGTTTTATTTAACGACGCCACTAGAGCACATTGATTTTTTTATCTTATCATCGGCTATTGGACGTCAAACATATGGCCATTCTGACACTGTTTTTTTAGGGGAAACCCGCTGTCGCCACATAGGCTACTCTTTTACGACAGGCAGCAAGGGATCTTTTATTTGTGCTTCCCACAGGCAGGCTAGCACAAACCATGGCCTTTGTTGAAGCAGTTATGGATCACTGGTCGGTGCAAGTGGTTTACACCTACCCATTGAGCCTTGCGGAGCACTCACTCAGGGTTTGGTGTCGGTATATGGAACGGGCACAAACTCTAGATCAGATTTTGGTTACAATGGCAAACATTAATGTCTGTCGGTGTGTGTCTATACATGGTAGACACGTTTATATTGTCTAAAGTTAGCTCATTGAAATGTATGATAATATCGATTTATCTGTAGACTGGGACTGGGAACTATTTTCTCGTGCCCCTATCCAAAAAGGTTCAGGCACGTCCACCATGGATCCGAGTTCTGACATCGTCAGCCCCCGGTACCATGGCGGAATTATCTGTGGATCTATATTGACAGTACACATGGCCTATATATAGCCATACACGTCATATGGCCTATAGCTTGCCACAAACCGCTATGTGTAAACCATCCGCATGGTTTAAGAGAGCAAGAATCGAATCTGTTAAACGTCACATGGCCTATATATAGCCTGCCACAAACCGTCGTGCTGTGTAGAGCCGACGCAACACAGGGCCACCTGTTTTGAATACGTATACGTATATTAGTCCAGTTTGTTTCAAGTTCTGAGTAGAAGTGATTTTTTTCTGGACAATTCACTGGATTTATTTTACCTTTGCTTTTCTGGTACGACGACGAAAAAGGTGAGATAAAAAGTTTATTACTTTGGTTCATGCTTTCAGTGTTTCTTTACGAGTATTCATATTGGTGTAAAATGTACCTAAAGTGGGTTGTTTTTAGGAATCCCATTTCTCCGTCATTTCATTTGTTTCCTTTCACCGGCTTCGGTGGAGCAGTGGTTAAGTCATCGGACTACAGGTTGGTAGGCACAGGGTTCGCAGCCCGGTACCGGCTCCAACCCAGAGCGAGTTCTTAAGAGTTCAATGGGTAGGTGTAAGGCCACTACATCCTCTTCTCTCTCACTAACCAACTAACAACTAACTCACTGTCCTGGATAGACAGTCCAGATAGCTGAGGTGTGTGCCCAGGACAGCGTGTTTGAACCTTAATTGGATATAAGCACGAAACTTGTGGAAACTTTCTGAAACTGGTATATCCCCCAAAGTCTGGCTTACTTTAGAAGCAATCTATTCAAACTGTAAACTACAGGTCTTAGTAAACAATAGTTTCTCTTCACACTTTCCTTTGAAAAGAGGATTGTGTCAAGGAAGCATACTATCCCCCAAATTGTATGTATTGTTTATTAATGAATTGCTGAATAATTTAACCCAATCCAACAAAGGTGCAATGATCCTGGATACTAGAGTTTCTTGCCCAACTCAAGCAGATGACATCTCTATTATTTCTCCTACTCCAAGTGACATGCAAAATATGATTTCAATATGTGAGCGATATAGCGCTAAATGGCGTTTTACATTCTCTGCTTCTAAAACACAAGTTGTTGACTTCTGTAAGGATCCGGATACGAAACTTATTCTGTATGGAAAGGAACTGCCATGTTCAACAACCATAAAACATGTTGGCATTAAATTACAAAGGTCTTTAAATAATTGGGACAGAACACTCGAGACTTGCAAAACTATAAAATCCACCGCCATGTCTCTAGTTCAGGCTGGTTGTCACTGCCGTGGAATTAATCCTGTAACTAGCGTCAAACTAGTTCATTCGCTGTGCCTATCAAAAGCCTTGTACGGTAGTGAATTATGGAATAATTTAAATACAAATGAAATATTGGCGTTAGAAAGAGCATATAGATTTGTAATAAAGATTATCCAGGGTCTTCCTAAAAGAACATGAACCGATTTTTGTCTTGGACTTCTTGGCAGTATATCCCTTGAAGGACATATAGATAGAAACAAATTATACTATTTAGGACATCTTTTGCGATGCCCCGTGTGGACAAAATAGCAGTCACTCGACTACTAAGTTTTAAAAATCAGTGTGTTCGTTCAAATATTGGCTTTGCAGCGGATATATACACAATTCTTCGTAAATATAATCTACTGCATCACCTCAACGAATTTTTTCTAACATCAGTATTCCCTAGTAAGCATATTTGGAATATAATTGTAAGAAAACATGTTTTAGAATTTGAGGAAACTAACTGGCAGTTACGAATTTCTTTAAACCCCGATACAACACATTTTCTAAAAATTCATGCCAATCTCGAAGTGCATAGAGCTTGGTCAGTTGCACGGTCAAATCCATCACTAAAGGAGCAAGCAAATCACTTGATAAATATATGTGCTACATGGAGGCCAAACTCAGTACACGGTATTTGTACGTTATGTATTAGTAACTATTCTGATCTTTTTACACACGTCATGACTAGTTGTTCATACTTAACAACAACCAGAGATACATTCTGGACAACGCTTCTTGATATCTGTCCTATTGACCTCAGTGTAGAATTACATAACTGCCCCGATGATATTTTTATTACAAAACTCCTGTCCTGTAAACCTCCAATAAATATTGATGATGAATCATCTATGTTATATAGTGAAACTGTCATACACTTCATTTATAAAATAACGCAAATATATTACGTTAACAATATTGTAACAAATTTGTATATTTCCAATACTTTCCTGAATAATCTGATTTGTTGTCTGTCCTTTTTCTACTTATGTTTGGTTTCTTAATTGTATTCTTGGTTTCTGAACTTCTTATACTAACATCTTCTAGCACCCTATTAGCACTTTAATCAGCCTTCTATGAATCAGATTATTGATGGGTAAAGTTACAGGAACGATCATTCAGATCCATTGATTTTCCAAACAGTGGCATGAAACCATATAATTTTGTAATGTTTAGGCTTGGATTTTATAGTTAATATCACGTTGTGTAATATTTGGGGAGGGGTTAAACAATAATAATGTTATATTGTATTTTGGGATATCATTTGAGAAGATAATTAAGTTAGAATTGTTTATTTTATTTACGTAATTTTTGTTGTAGCGATGTATAATTTTCGGCAATATTCGGCTATAATTAAGTTGTCGTTAATCTTCGTTATTTCTACGAAGAATTGTTATGATAGGTTAACCAATCGTCATGTCCGATTAATGTCATGTCATTAATTTGGACCAATGAGAGCCATTCCATGTATTAATGCTAGATTTGTCCATTCGTTGACTCACTTCTGACTTTCCAACCACAGGTACATGTGTGTTTGTTGATTGTGGTGGTTTTTATGTGTAGATTTTGAAGGGCTCTC
>NW_024534236.1:0-22883 GCF_016097555.1 Gigantopelta aegis
CTGCCACAATGCTTATTGGTAGTTTTCAGAGAGTGGCTCTGCTATCTTTTTTAAGGCTGCTTATATCATCTCCATTGCTTTCGAAACTTTGAATAGTTGTGCTTAATCAACTGTACTGTGTCTTCTACGAACAGTTTGTTTCAGGTCCTTGTAAAGTAACATGTTACAGTTGAAGTATTATAATGATTGGGCATACTTTCAAATAGTAGTGCGAAGTTCTGCACTGTATTTGTTATAGGAACTCTTTCTTTTTTTCCTGGCATTTCTCTACACCAAGAGAGCTTGCTCTCTATTTGGTTGTTAAATGGTTCTGAAGAAATTAATAAGTCACCACTTGGGTCTGGTAACCATCAATTGGCTTGTAATATCTATATTACTAAGCACTAAGGATTCTCATGTCTTGGTCACAAATAACACATTTCTCTAAATCATAAAACTTTAACCACTATAATTATTATACTAGTGGAAGTGTTCATTCTGCAAACAACTTTATTTCATATTTAGTAAATACAATGATAATGTTAGACTTATAGTATTTCTCCTGCTAAACACAAAACTATAATGACAGTGTATAACCTGTGTATGATGTATTGATAGTCTTTATTAACTAGTTAAAGAGGTACTCCTTGATTATGAATCTCTATATATGTACATAGTTTTAGTGTTAGGATTGTCATGTCAGTCTTCCCTTGTCATTCATACTGTACAAGCCTTTCTTTTAATAGATTTCAGTCTTTTTATCTTAAGCGTTCTTAAAATTATTATAACCAAGTTATCTGTTTATTTGTTATCATATTACACATGTAATATGTTACATGTGCTTATAAGTGTAAAGTTGTTATTTATAATTTCTCTTTTTCATTTTAGTGGGGCAATAATATACTGATTTAGCTTGTGAAAGTGGCAATGAAGAAACCATACACTACCTTTTTATCAATCATATCCAGTTAGATCCAGAATCATCAAGTAGCGCTCGAAAACAATAATCAACAAAATGCCATTGGATTGGTATTTCACCATATGTATCTAGCAGGTAATAGATTTCAATACTGAAGTTGTTTCAGCCATTCAAACAATGTCACAGAGATTACCTCACAGAATCAATGCTAAATTATTTTCTCTGTGGAAAGAAAGAAGCTGGTTAAAGTTCGTTGGCTTCTGTTTCTCTTATCGTGCTAACATGTGTTCTTCTGAAGATATTGATCCCGAAGAATGTCTTAAAGGTGTCGCATTACACACCACTGGAATTGAGTACCACAGTGTTCATAGTCGGGAACTAGGAAACGTGTAATTTTTGATTTTGCTGGGCATGCTGAATATTATAGTAGCCATGCTGCAGTACTGGAACTCTTTCGTTGAGACTCACCAGCTGTCTTCTTAATTTTAAGCAACCTTACTGATGACGAGGAGACAATTAAGAAAGACCTGCTTTTCTGGTTTAACTTCGTTGAAAATGTAAGCATGAAGTTAACTGGCTCAAGTCAAGTACTTGTCCTTGGAAGTCACCCATTGATGAACTATCCAGTGTGAAAACAACTTCCAGCCTTTTGTAAATGATGTAGCTACTTCATCTGTTCGTTTTCAAAATTACAAAGGTTTTGTCCCAATAGACTGTCATCGACGAGGAGGAAAAAGGTGTCAACATAGTTATGAAGAAGTTAAGAGAGTGCTGTGAAGCTGTGTGGACAAAAATGATAAGATAAGCTACCACTGCCACTGTCTAAATTCTTTTCTTCAACAGCTGGAGGAGGGTGCTATTAGTCTAGATTAGCGTGTGTTCCAAATTAATGGAACTAAATGAGCCTTGTCTTTTGACAGATAGATCAACAGTGTTGAGTTTTTTGACCATTCTTGGAAGCAAGGGCCTTATCTTGTTTTTGGCTAATACATGGGTGATTATTGACCAAAAGGCTCTTTTTAACTGAGGTTAATGGTGTCTTATTCAATAAAAGCATTGATCGTGAGCGTAAGGCAGTTGCCAGTAACACTGGCATAATGCCTGTCTCTACTCGAGCGAAAACTTTTCCCTAAACTTAAAACAGATATTGCTGATTCGTTCTTGACAAGTCTGCAATTTTGTCATCAAATGGACTCTCACACCGTTTCTTGTATTACTAATAATATACCATCTGATGACTTTCTTAATTGTAAAGATGAGAATTTTTTATTCTTCCCTGCACTTATTACAGAGGATAAACCCACTTTAATCTTTGAAATGACAAATGTATTTGGTTGGTGCTTGTGGTGTGATATACCACAACAATTTCTCTCCATGCGTTTTCTCCATGTTCTTCTTCATCGCTTAGCTTACACTTTTTGTCATCCTCTTCTCACCAAACCTGGTTATATTACTTCTAATCCGAAAGCTCAAGTTTTACATCGACTCTGTACTATGTGGAAAAAGTGGTATTTATTGGAAGAGAAGAGAGAATATATTGAAGTAATTGTTGAGTTTTACTGAAGCCAACCGATGTGTTACAGTTCTTGTATCTTGCAGCAGTTTAATAGAAAGTTATCAACTTCGTGCATCACTCATCAAAGAAGTACTTATCTTAAAAATGAATTATGTCCATGTACTTCAAAACAGTTTATTATTGCACCTGGTAACATTAAGGATATCATGGATAAGGAACTGAGATATCGTACAGTCTATGCTCTTAGAGAAGTTTGCTAAAGGTGTCCTAATAAAAGGAACTGTTACTTCCACTAATGATGAAAGTGTTGATGTCCAATTAGTTGTTGGTGAAAAGGAACCATACCTCCATATTGACCCTCTTGTACCCAAAGTTCTCTTTACTGACACCAACAAAGATCTACCACTGCCAGATCACTATGTCAAAATATACAAGAAGTATGTGGGGAGATCATGTCCCTCTATCCATCATCAGATTTTATCGACCTTTCTGTAAAAGAACATCTCAACAAATTTAGTATTTTGTGCTGACGTAATCCTTTGGTAAGTCAATGTTACCTAACATGACATGTGAGAGTTTTATTTTATTTCATTTTATAGAAAATAGCCACACCTTATGTAAGAAAAGAGGAAATTACTCTCCTTCCAAAAAAAGTTCATTTGACAAGAAAGGTAAAAAGTAATAGTTTTTTTAATTGTAACCACTTTAGTCTCAATACTTTCATTACCTTGCTTACAAAGAATTATCAAAATTGTTTTCTTGTTAGTAGAAATCTTAGTAGATGTTTGCATTAAAATACTAGCTAAAGCAGCTTGTCTGCTAAGGAGTTGTTGACAGTATATAGATACATGTTTTAGTACATTGACATGGAAGGTTTTTAGCAGTTTGGATAATGGACATTGTATACTTACTGCAATATAAATATTAACTATTACATTACTGATTAATTATCATTATTATGAGTGGGAGCCCATAAACTCAAAGAAATAGGCAACTACATGGTATAGCATGAAGCAAGAACACTTTAAGAACAACTAGAGAAGGAGTACTTTAAATATATTTGTAGCATCGACGGAAAACTCCAAATATACTACTGTTGTTTGTCTAATGCTGTACCAGCTTTAGAGTATGAGTCATATATTTCACCTATTAGCATTGACAATAGTGATTGTTTCAATTTTCAATGTTACTCCTGTCAGAAGTGTTTGCACAGCATTTATAGTTGATTTTTATTATTATGTTGCAGGTAATCAAGAGTCAAAGCCATGTACATCCATTGATGATTTAGTCCCTTTCCTAAATTATGTAGTTAATCGAGTCATTCTTGACAATTGTTTTATTTAATTTCCTATAGTGATCAAACCTACAAGACGTGAAGTATTAATTCAACTTGCCTGCATCAATGCTTCATGGCATGAAATTGGAGATGCCCTTGGAGTGAAATATAATGACCTTGACAGTTTGGCTAATCCAATCTCAATAATCAAGCAAAACTTAGTAAAGTTATTCATATGTGGATAGAAATGGATGGTAAAGATGACGGGTGCTCCTGTTACTTGGATCACAATTTTAGATGTTCTAAAGGGACAACTTCTTAACAAGAAAGCCCTAGCTATAAAGATATATCAGTCATTGAAAGACCACAGTTCTAAAGACTGATAGCCTCCAAGTAAATATATAAATAGGCTTATGATGTTAATACATGAACATATTAGTTTTGATTAAGTTAATACTTGTGACGGTCATAATATTGAAGCTAGCATAACTATTCTCTAACATGTTATTATTTATTTTTTCATTTTTTGTGATGAGCAGAAAGGTTATATCTTTTAGAGATTTTTATTGCTCTATCTTTTGCTAATATATCTTTGCTCTGACTTGTATAGCAATAATGATTGAATGTATTATTTTACAGTTTCTCATATATGTTTATTTACATATTAGAGTTAAAGGCTATGCAAACTATTAATATATGATGTTTGTATTGTGACTTTGTACAAGTTATTTGTATATAACATATCATATTTTTATGAGGTTTACTTTATATCCTATAGAACCTGCTAAGGAATCAGGTAGTGCTAATACAACTGAAGGATATAATACTGACAAGTTACCTATGGAAAGTCAGGTATGATTTATCTTCTAATGTTGTAAGTCATTTAATTTTGGTCATTCATAAATTCAGTTGCTTAATGATATAATAGACGATGATTATATCATCAATCTTTCCTATTGTCTATTTATCACATACTTACTTTACTCACCAGCAACAACTCTCACAAGAACTTTCAAATGAGCCCAAGAAGAGACTATCTCTAGTGATAGTACACATCAAGGTATGTAAGACAATAATAACCATTTCATATAATATTATATGTGATGACATCAACTAATCATTGTGTCACCTACACAGTCTATGTTGTTATAGTTGGCATAGTGATATTCAAGTAGTTTTACTTTGGTTAATACAATGTTGTATCACGTTTTTGTTGAGATCAAAATTCACTTTATTCTCTTTATTTTTTCTAAGTAACCTTAACTCTGTTACTTTTTTCTTTTCTGTCATATTATGTAGGCACGTCTGAGTCCATAGAAATATTTCTGGATTATTTTGCTGATATTTGTGATGCCATTGAAGTTAACCCCTTCCCATTGTCAACTGGCTCCCTTGCTGCTAGATTGATATCATCAAATTTTAAAGATGATGTACAAAGTATGAGTGGTGAATAATTATGACAAAGCAGACAAAGTAGTTAATGAACTACAACGACAGGTTAAGGAAAAGGAATTGATTTTTTAAAGGCTATCTGTGATTTTCTTCTGAGCCAAAACCATACATTAAAAGACATTGGCATAAGAATGAAAAGTTCAACTAGAAGTGAGACATTTATAATACAATATTATAATTATATTAGAAAATTAATATTTGTATAACTGATTCTTTAATGATGTTATATTGAGTAATCTACTGTATACAATAAATTATTTATTTTTTATGTACTGTAGGCTAAATCCACCTACTTAGTATCTAGTCCTCTACATGCTTCAAAAGTGAAAGTGTTATCAAGCCAATAACATAAATTTACACCACTTACCACATGACAGCATGTGCCAACTCGCAAATAACTAAATTACAAGATGCCTTAGCCACATTAAGGAGAAAAGATGTGCAAATCCCAATCTATAGTATTAGAAAGACTAGCTTGTGATCATATTTGCAAGTTTAACAATTATGTATGTGATTAAATTGCTAGGGATGTAATTAAAAAATTTTTTTATGGTCATTGTCAACATAATTGTAGAAGAAATATTTTTTTGTGTGAATTGTGTCAGTGTAAAAACATACAACATGCAGGGTCATCATTTTTTTAGCCAAATGGTTTATAATAGCAAATTCTTTATGGTATATTTTTGCTTTAGCAAGTAGCTGTCTTGTACGCTATAGAGATTATTTTGTAATTTGATATGAAAAAATCACAAAATGTGATAATAATATAAGTACTTATATTGCATGCATGTGAAGTGCCTCTGATCATCTTTGTTTGGTCTGAGTGTACATATGATTCACACATTTATCAAACACTCAATAACAACAGTAGTCATTGCAGACAAGATCCTTAACTTCAACAACTCAAATTACAGGGTAAGGCTTGGAGATAGAGCTTTCTAGTAAATGTGGTGATGGATAACTCTAACTTAATGTTGATTTACCCTCTGTCTGAATTATTTTTGATGGCACAGTACATGTGTGTACTTTGTATGTTCATGGGTGTTAGAATGATATATAAGATAAATCTATTGCTTACTTAATAAATTTGACTTAAAGTATTCTTAAAGTATATTTAGCTATCTTGGTAAATTGATTATAGTTTTGGAAATAATTGGAAGCTATTGACTAAATTTAAAGATTATTAATCCATTAAGCCATTGCCTATCTATTATTATTACACATGTCTATTTAAATCCAAATGTCCAAACTTCCTGTTCATAGACACCACCAACTATGATTATTGTGTTTGTATTTTGTATTTTGAATTATTGGCAGTTTTTTTGAACTGTTTGACTTGTTAAGTCATCTATACATGTGTTAATATCAATAATTTGATTACACTTATTAAAATGGCTTAACACAAAGAAAAAAATCATTTTCTTAAATCAATTTTAAATTGTATTTTCCCATTTCATATAGGTGAAATAGTTGAAGGAGGTGTAATTGTATCTACTTTACCAGATGATCTCTTGGATCAACAACCTACAATTAAAGAAATAATTACATATGCTGAAACTGCAAAGTGGAATAAGTTGGGTGTGTCACTAGAACTGAATATATGGCACTAGCTGAATGCCATGACTGTACCAGTATGTATCAGTTATGGATTGAGGAAAGGCAAGAGAAGCAACAAGGAGGAATTTATTAGTTGCTTTAAAGAGCTATTAGACAGAATAATGTAGCAAGAAAGTATGAAGATTATTTGGAAACAATAGTAAGTTACATTGTCTATGCATTAATGTAAACATGTACATTGAATGGACACTTTTAGCTAAGAATAGCCCTCATATTATCAATTACATGACAAATGTCTTTACTTTCTATGTACTCCAGGGCTTAGTTTCACCTACTTAGTCTTCAGTCCTCCTCAATTTTGCTTTTTATTTTCTGCTTTTTATATTTGCTGGGTTTTACGTTTTTGTTTTTTTATATTTTGGGCATTTTGTAAATTTATTATTATTTGCTGCTTTTTATATTTACTGTTTTTAATTATTGCTCCTTTTAATATTTGCCCTTTTTATATTTGCTGCTTTTGATTATTCAGTATTATTATATATGTACTATTTTAAAAGAAATTTTACTGCTTTTTATCATTTTGCTACTTCCTACTTTTTTGCTGCTTGATATATTTTCTTAGTATAATTAGGTAAATCAATTTATATATTTAAAACTAGAGAATCTAAACCTTTCACTATTTTATGTTGGGGCTGCTGTTATTTAGAAGTTTTTATTGTTAGAATACATGACTAATTAATATCTATTACATCAATAATATAAAATTTTAAATATTCCACAATTACGTATAACTATAATATTTCATGACACAGTATACAATATCATTCAGTTATTGTCTACAGGATATATACTGCTAACAGCAATGAGTAGTGTCTTTTTTGATTTGTAAATTGATTAGCGAAATGTTTGAAGGCAGGGTTCAACTATTGGTTAAGTTTATCTTGTATACTGTGAAAGTTTTAAGACTGAACTTGATAAGTCTGGTGGCATTAGTTTATTATGCCAGTGTGCATTATGCCTACTTTCAAAAACTAAATAATAGCTATTAGCCTTAATAAGCTTATTGAAACCTAAAGGTCTTAGTGATCCATTCCTTCCTTAAGATGAAGCAGTTTTTGTCTGATTACTTGAAAATTCTCAGTGACAAAGGTCTTACTTTTTTTCTGAGAAATAAATATGTGTGTAATAGTTGGATTGTAGTCAACAAATGTAGTTTTACAAAAGTTCTTTCCAACATATGATACAAGAATGCTTGATTATTTGATAAGCATGGAATTTTGTCATGTTATCAATTAGATCGCACTGAATACTATTACTACCAATGTCTTCATCAGATTGTGTTCCTAACGTTGATGTACTTTTCTTTCCAGCTCTCATACCACTGACGCCTACTCAAGATTTATATGATTATTTGAAATGTGGATTTGATTGATGCATGTATTGTTCTATTCCATTACAATTCCTCTCTGTTATTAATAAAGCTGCAGAGGAAGGAATAATTGTTTGTTTACCACCTCATTCTACACACTTGACTCAGCCCCTTAATAAGGGATATTTTTCAATTTTAAAGAGATATTGGTGAGAGGAGTGTCATAATTACTTAAGCTCAAACCTGGAAAGAAGCATGACAATAGAATATGTTATAAGTGGTTTTTGTACAACTGGAGGTTACCTATTAACACAGCAGCTGTTTTTTTTAAAACACCAGGTGTTTATTAATTTTCCAAGTTCTGAATCATGTTAAATTGCTAATAGTCTTCTTCTCGTATAGGTAATTTTTGTTTTATCCATTTTTATTATTGATAGATGTATTTATAGTAGTCTCATAATCTAAATATTATTGTTTACAGCCAAAGCCATGGCCATTTTTATCAAGTAATGAGTGAACCATAAAAATCGTAGAATTAAGCTTTATTATCTGAAAAGAATTATTGTTCAGAAAATCAGCTGGATAGGTGTGGCTATAGTTATTCACTAACACTTTAGGTAGGTCATGTACATTATAATAAGCAAAGCTGGTTAAAAGGTTCAATGCCAACTGACAAGGTGTTACATTATGCAAACATATATGAAACATGTACTCAGTTTTTTAGGTGCTCAATTAAAAGTTTCATTAAATGACATTCAAGAGTTGGTGCATCTATCACATGTAGGACAACACTAAGTCCCTCTTGGTTTTCTCTTAAGATTAGCACATTCAAAATGGCACCAGTCAATTGAGCAATTTGCATTGTCACAATAAATCATTTTGCCAAACTGCCCCTGCCTGCAAATGCAGTACTTTTCTATAAAAATATTATTGCAAGTATTCAATATATGTTATATATATACCTATTGGAGACTCACAATGGTTTTCTTTTGACATTGAGAACGTGTCTGAGACTGAGAATGTGTCTGAAACTGGGTACTAGAGGCTAGATTATTATTACAATGAATAAACACAAAGTAACAGATAAACTGACCTATTGGAAACTTGACAGTGGTTGCCTTTGAGACTGAGAACGTGTCAAGATTGAGTACTAGAGGCTAGATTATCATCACAATAATATAAAAGATGACAGACAAACTGACCTATTGGAGACTTAACCGTGGTTGCCTTTTGAGATTGAGAACATGTCCGTAACATAGTACTAGAGGCTAGATTATTATAACAATGAATAATACAGATGATAACAGACAAACTGACCTATTGGAGACTTGACAGTGGTTGCCTTTAGAGACCAAGAGCGTGTCTGAGATTGAATGCTAGAGGGCAGATTATTATAACATTAACAATATAGAAGTAAACAGACAAACTGACATAGTAGAGGCTTGGCTGTGGTTGCCTTTTGAGACTGAGAATGCATCGGAGATTGAGTACTAGAGGCTAGATTATTATAACAATGAATAACATAGAAGATAACAGACAAACTGACCTATTGGAGTCTTGACAGTGGTTGCCTTGAGACGAGAGCGTGTCTGAGATTGAATGCTAGAGGCTAGATTATTATAACATTAATAATATAGAAAATAACAAACGAACTGACTTATTGGAGACTTAACAGTGGTTGCTTTTTGAAACTGAGAATGCGTCTGAGATTGAGTACTAGAGGCTAGATTATTTAACAATGAATAACATAGAAGATAATAGACAAACTGACCTATTAGAGACTTGACTGTGGTTCCCTTTTGAGACTGAGAACATGTCTGATACTGAGTACTAGAGGCTAGATTATTATAATGAATAATTAAAATATACCAGACAAACTCACCTATTGGAAACTTGGAGATACTGCAGCACCTGATGTGGTATGTATACTAATTCAATAAATTAAACACTATAGTGACTACACCTTCATTTAAACTGTCCTCTAGTTCATCAGGTATTGTAAACAATGAGCACCTAATTGCAGTATATTATAAGAATACTTTCATTGATACTGGTTGGAAAGGTGCTAGACTTAAGATGAATTATGTAAATAACTACCTTCAGTGGGATTGTTTGATGTAGATTGAGAACTGCCAATAGGGGCTGAACCAGTACAGGACTTTTTAGAGCGAGTACTTTCTGTAATAATATTGAGGAATCAAAATTTAACAGTGTGTCATTCTCACTTTTTTTAAACTAAGCAATCCCAGCTTGATCTAATCAAAAGAGAATGTGTAAGTTGCAGTGTCTATAATTTATATATACTTACTTCTTTCTTTTTTCTCTTCCTTCTCTCTCATTTCTTCTAATTTCGTTTTGTCTTTTTCTTCAATTGCCATATGATTCTGCATGTAGTAAATACAAATAGTATTAATTGATTAAGTATTCATTATATTAATGCAATTACTTTCTCTTGCAAGTCTCTTAAATTCAGCCTCTTTTTTCTTCCTATTTTTTTCTTATAGGGCACATTTTTTTTCTTTCCTTTTCTTCCAAAGCTTCCTTTTTCTTCTCTCTTTTTCTTCAAGCATCTTATGATTTTCATTGCTTGTCAAAACACGAGCAGATGTCTTTGCTTCTTTTCTTGGAACTTTTGTATTTGGCATTTCATTTAAAAATTTGGAAAGAGTGGTGACTGAGGTAAGTTGACAACTTTGAGATCCATGAATTTTTCTTCTTCAGGTCTAGAAGTATCAGGTGAACATGAAACAGAAAAAGGAAAAAGCTCCTCAAAATGTGTGATGAAGGCTGTGGTGTACCTGAGGATTATACATTTCAACCCACTTGTTATATCGTACATCAGTCTCTAAATCATAGCCTTCCTCATAACATCGTTGAAAACGTAATATCTCTTCAGTAGTGAAGGAAGTATTATGTACTGGAGATGTATGTCTTGATAGAGATGGGCTATAAGGGGAAGGTAATGGATTTTCTTGGCTTCTAAATTTGCCATTCTAGATTTTACTGGGTTTTAATAAAAACAGCTGCTTTGTTAATAGGGTAAACTCCAGTTGTAAGAAAACCACTTATAACATTTTCCATTGTCATGCTTTGAGTCCATGCACGTCGAAAAACCTGACAAAATGTAAACATGGTGATAACATTTCCAGGGATTGAGCTTAAGTAATTATGGCATTTCTCTAGCCAATATCTCTTTAAAATTGAAAAGCATCCCTTATTAATTGGCTGAGCCAAGTGTGTAGAATGAAGTGGTAAACAAAAATAATTATTCCTTCCTCTGCAGCTTTATTAATAACAGATGGAGTATTATGAGATGAATGTCCGTCAAACAATAAAGCAATGGATGAAGTGGTGGAGTATGAGACAGAAAATGATGCCTGAACATAGATCAAACAGTTCATCATCAACCCAGCCACTCTCTGACAAGCCATACATTGACCTTGGCACTTTCCTACAGTCATCAGCCTTTAATGTATTTTTCGGTCAATACTATCATAGGTGGCAAGACATAGCCACTTGCATTACAACAAGGCAACACATTAATTTGAGTTTTATTACCGTAGCAATGGATTCAGTATGTTTTTGCTCTTCCGAGCAATAACTTTGGGAGGTGCTGGGTCTAGTGGCATACTGTTTCATCACAGTTATTCATTTGGCAAGGTTTACTGGAGAAGTCATTTTGATCTAATGTTTCTTCAAGAATATCAAAATAATGATCAAGTGCTTCAGGTGAGTTTACACACAACTCTAACATGGGAAAGTTGTTCAGGATTTCTAAGAGATAATGATGGATGCCTTTTTCTAAAAGAGTCCCACCAACCATTTGTAACAGTAACATTTATGCCTTTTTGTGGACAAACACTTAGAATGATGGCTAAAATTTGCTTGTGAGACTTAGCAAATCCTACAGATGAACAATCAAGAAGAAACTGCACAAGTTCTTCCTCTTCAACATTACTAAGGTATTTTGTTGGTCCACTGTCAGATCCAAACATCACTTTTCCAGTGAGGCGATCATGTAAAGGTCGATTAAACAATAAAGTAGAAGAAAGTGTGACAAAATAATAATTTGAAAATAAAGAAGTAGTGCAAATTCTATATAAAGAAAAGAAAAGAGAACAAAAGGGCAAAGTAAGAGCATATACATGTAAGAAATAGTTCAAAGATCTTGTATATTTAGTGTCAGTTAATGAATGTTTGCCTCAGCAGCAGTCAGCTCGAGCTGCTGGTGTACTGCGTGCCCACATCTCGATCTTGCTCCCCTAATACACTGTATAGATGACCGCAGTAGAGAGAACATTAATCTAGACCTTAGCCATGACATTGTTAGACTATAAGGCTGCTCCCACTTTGTAGCAAGGACGGCTGCGAGCCTCTTATAAAATGTAGTTGCTGTCGTTTGCCAAACCTCCAGTGACAGACATTACCAAAGGTGTAAATGAGGCCTGTTCTACTCGCGTACTCTCTGCTCATACTGCCTCTTTTTTTCAAGCTCATGCTTCGATAACATCTGGAGTGGTGATTCGAAGGAGCATGGGGGTTAAAAACCCTCACATCGAAAAAGGTACGCTCATACCTGCCACTCCAGAAACCATTTGCCGCAATGTCTAGCCTTGATCCATCTTGATTGTTTGCAGAGCGGGTGTCGAGAAATTCGCCTTCAACAGGAAGGAGGTCGGGTTCAATACACACATCACTGCATATTTCTGCTAGCAAGTTTGCAGTTAGATCTCTAATTTCGTTATGTCTCAGTGAACCTCCTTTTGTGCATGATAGTGAAGCTCAATGGAAAAAGTAGTACCACAGGCACAATGTGAGGGGGTAGAGAGAGCTTTCCAGCTATATCAAAGAGCGATAGCATCGTGAAACGCACGCTTGTGTAGCATGAAGCCATGTTCTTGAATGGGTTGGGTGGTCAACCAGTTCGATGCACCTGTTTCTTGGGCCAGGTCCATTGAACGTTGGAGTGTAGTGGGGAGAGAGCCCCTAATGTTGTCAGCAGATTGCTAGATATCTCATGTCTCTCTCATTTACTGATCTCTTTGCGTCTAGTTGGCTGCAACTTACTTCATATGGGTAATCAAACAGCTGCTCCATGATTGTGTTCGTGAGTGATGTAGTTATCTTAAGCGAGGCATTGAACTCAACTTCAGCGGTAGTACAGGGTTAGGCAGTGCTATTCCCCCGAGCTTGCAAGGTAGGCCCAAGAGGTTTCGTATCTCATCACTAACCGGTTGTTGCCCTGTTAGGGCAGGGATTAGCTTTGATCTCAATGTGAGTTCCAGCGGTTGAAGTAGTGGGCCAATGCCTTTGATTGTGCGTGCCAAAAAAGACCATTTTCGAGACAGGGATTGTGTGTATGCCAAATAAGCAGCATGGGGTTGTGTGTTTGCAATAGTCACCAACTTCTCAAGTTCAATTCTCAGCTTCTCCACCTTCTCATTGACGTATTTCTCCATGTATTCCTGGGAGCCTATCGCAGCTCCTAGATATGGTCTTCCCTCTGAGGTAACTTGTACACCAGTGTTGGCAAATGATTCCAAAGCAGCTCTCAAGTGATGATCTTTGGTCACTAACCACGTCTTAGTAGGATTCACAAAGTAACCGTACATGGGCCCGACATCAGAAATTTGGTTCCACCATTCGCGGAGGTTGAAGATTTTGCCTGAGGCACAAGCATCGTCTGCATACCATGTTTGTGAAACTCCTGCATTGCTGCTCTTTAACTTCTGAATAAGAGGGATTGTTGCCAATGCATACATGGGCATAGACAGAGGGTCTCCTTGTACTGTACCTTCTTCAGAGTAGATGGCACTTCCGTCAATGAGTAGTTCAGTAAGTGACCTGTAGGTATTAATTAGCACCGTTGCTAGTGATGGACAGGTCCTTCGGACGTTGTGTAATGCGGTAAGTCTGTTTAGGCAATTAAAAGCATTGCTAGCATCTATCAACAGGATTGCTTCAGTTTCATCATCATTGAAAACAGGACCTCACTGCATGGATTCCTGCTTCAATGCTTGCAATCTGACCTGCACATAGTTGCATCGATCCTGCAGCATCTTGGATGTCACTTCTTGTCACTGTCAGTATTGCTTTTGCAATAATCCTTCTGGCAGTGTCCCCCACTCCGATGGGGCACACCTGGCTTCTTGTCTAAGGCAATTAATCGACTTGTCAGGAGAGGGGCTGTAACATAGGGGTCAATGTATTCTGTGCATAAACGGCGGGCACAAAGTGCCAGAGAATGACAGAGGTCAGTAGATGCAGATTTAAAGGAAGTGCATAGCTTTTTCCAATGAGTAGCATCTAGCCCTGAAGGGCCAGCAGATCCGTTCACCTAAGAGCCATTGTTTTGATCAGTGTTGCGTTGATTGCCTCAAACAGTACTGGATGAACGCTGTCAGGAGGGTTGTCGATGATACATTGACTGTAGACAGGCGGCTTTTTGGGTGCTTCTCAATTAGAACGTCTCTAACAGTTTTATGGTTGTCTACACAATTGTCAAGGCATAACGGTCCTCCAGACTCTTTTTCACTTAGCAACCTTACTGCGGCTTTAGTCTTTCCTTGAAACATTAAGTTTGCGAATGATCTTGACAAACTATTCTGGTGATGACCTGCAAATGTATTTGTTTTAGGTAGTCGGCTCTGTATAGTTCTTCCTTCTAGGAGCAGGTCGTTAAGGTCTCCATTCTTCTAGGTATCTAGTCTCCTCTCCAGCGCGGCTTTGTAATATTTGGCTTTCAACCTTTGTGCGGGTTTTTGCAGCAGTAGAATTGGAAGAAGCACAGCTGCCTTAAGAGAGATGAGTTCAAGTGAGGACTTTGAACCAAATACGATATACATTCGTGCTAGCTCAGAAACAAAGCTTTACCAGCAGTGCCGTTGGGAACTTTGAACAGGTTAGGCCTCCAGTGGATGGCTTCTCTATACACTTCATCCATAGTAGTGACAAAATCACTTGAGACATATGACCCCCACATGAAGGTGGGAGTGGAGACAGGAGAGTAGGGAGGAAGCTGAAAATCGAAATCAGGGACAATGTCAATGACAGGGGCAATGACAGGGGTAGTGTTCATGGTTTGAGAGGAGCTTGTGGTCGATCATGTAAAGTACTTTTGGTACATTGTATTCTTTGGCTGCTCTTCAGACAAACATACCACTCAATACTGCTTCATAAGCTTTAAGTAAATTATGCTTTTCGTAAAGCTTGTATTGTGAAGGGTGCTGTATTGTGAAGATGTGCTTGATAGGAAAGGTCTATGGTTACTGCATGATCAAAAAGTTCTGTCAGCTAAAAGCAGATGTTGAGATGACAGCTGCATGAGAAAAATATTTTATTATACACACAAATAATTTCAATTAGTTTAACTTGGGTTTAACAAGTTGTCACTTCATTTATCCCATTATGAAATCCAGCCCACCTTACATTATTATTCTTTGAATTAACCACAAGTTCACAGTGTCTTCAAAACCAGCATAATGTCCTTCATCACATCATTACAAACATACCACCCAAAACTGCTTCATTACAAATTACTTTACTCTACATTCAATTTAAGGTGTTAGCATTAACAGTTACAAGCTAAAAGAATTCACTATTGAATTGACACAGACAACAGTGGTGAAAAAATCAAGACCATCATAAAAAACACACTGTTTGACGTAGTGATCATTTTAATTTGTAACTTAGAAAGAAACAGATTGACTTACCATAACAAATCGTGATAAAAAGTCAGGATAATTGCAGTTCTAGTCTGTGGTCGTAGCAAAAGATCCAATTCAGACTGTCCACGATGACAAAAAAACAGTAGAAGTAGTTGAATAGTTGTAAAATTTGTTGACTACGTACTGTAAGTTGAAATAAAGATTTCTAACAACACTACTAAGCCAAGACTATCTCGACGTTTTCACTCAGCATGTGCCAACTCGTGTTTAAATACGGACGAATATACATGCCACGCCTCCTACTTTTGGATCACAGAACACTGACAAAGCCACTAATAAATTTAAACGTTCTGTAGCAGAATCTGTAAAGGTTTAGTAAGACATTTGTTTACTATTAGTTGCCAACAGTTTCGTTTTATCTTCAATGAAAAGAGCCAAGTGTACGACAATAGAATATTTATCCGAACTTAGACGGGTTCGAAATTCTTTGTTTTCTAATCGTTGTGGCTAAGATCAAAGTTGAAAACGACGGCACTCCACATCTAGTGTTTTACCTATCTATGACCTACATTTATATATACCAGTTTCACTGCTTCTCTTTTCTACTGAAGAGGGAAGACGTCCGAACACACATGGTGTCCGAATATCAATAGTTTACTCTAATAGTCTGTAAGTGTGATATATTGTAATGTAACTTCTGAGTGTATTGAATGCAATTTTGTCATTTTAAATTGTTTTTGGTTACCATATTTATGGCCCTGTTATTACTGATTATCTAAATGTGTGTCCTTTACAATATAATAGTCTTTAAGTGTGATATATTATAATATAAATTCTGAGTGTATTGAATGCAATTTTGTCATTTTATAATGTTTTTGGTTACCACATTTATGGTCCAGTTATTACTGATTATCTAAATGTATGTCCTTTTCAATATAATAGTATGTAAATGTGATATATTGTATTATAAATTTTGAGTTTATTGAATGCAATTTTGTCATTTCATTTTGTTTTTGGTTAAACATTTATGGCCCTGTTATTACTAATTATCTAAATGTGTGTCCTTCATGATATAATTGTCTGTAAGTTTGATATATTGTAATGTCAATTTTGAGTGTTTTGAATGCAATTTTGTCATTTTATATTGTTTTTGGTTACCACATTTATGGTCCAGTCATTACTGATAATCTAAATGTGTGTCCTATACAATATTATAGTCTGTAAGTGTGATATATTGTAATGTAACTTCTGACTGTGTTTTGAATGCAATTTTTTCATTTTAAATTGTTTTTTTGGCTACCACATTTATGGCTCTTGTTATTACTGATTATCTAAATGTGTCCTTTATGATATAATAGTCTGTAAGTGTGATATATTGAAATGTAAATTTTGAGTGGATTGAATGCAATTTTGTCATTTTAATCACTTTCTTCCTTTTGTTTCCACATTTATGATGCTGTCATTACTTCTCATCTGAATGTGTGTCCTTTACAATGTACTAGTCTAAGTGTGCTATATTGTAATGTAAATTCTGAGTGTTTTGAATGCAATTTTGTCATTTTATATTGTTTTTGGTTACCACATTTATGGCCCTGTTATTACTGATTATCTAAATATGTGTCCTTTACAATATAATAGTCTTTAAGTGTGATATATTGTAATATAAATTCTGAGTGTATTGAATGCAATTTTGTCATTTTATATTGTTTTTGGCTACCACATTTATGGCCCTGTTATTACTGATATCTAAATGTGTGTCCATTATGATATAATAGTCCGTAAGTGTGATATATTGTAATTTAAATTTTGAGTGTGTTGAATGCAATTTTTTCATTTTATATTGTTTTTGGTCACCACATTTATGGTCCAGTTATTACTGATTATCTGAATGTATGTCTTTTTCGATATAATAGTCTGTAAGTGTGATATATTGTATTGTAAATTTTGAGTTTATTGATTGCAATTTTGTCATTTTATATTGTTTTCGGTTACCACATTTATAGTCCTGTCATTACTGATTATCTAAATGTGTGTACTTTACAATATAATAGTCTGTAAGTGTTATATATTGTAATGTAAATTCTGAGTGTTTGAATGCAATTTTGTAAATTTATATTGTTTTTTCTTACCACATTATAGTCTAATCATTACTGATTATCTAAATGTATGTCCTTTACAATATAATAGTCTGTAAGTGTGATATATTGTAATGTAAATTTTGAGTGTATTGAATGCAATTTTGTCATTTTAAATTGTTTTTGGTTACCACATTTATGGCCCTCTTATTACTGATTATCTAAGTGTGTGTCCTTTACAATATAATAGTCTGTAAGTGTGATATATTGTAATGTAAATTTTGAGTTTATTGAATGTAATTTTATCATTTTAATCACTTTCTTCTTTTTGTTTCCACATTTATGATGCTGTCATTACTTGTCATCTGAATTTGTGTCCTTTACAATATACTAGAGTCTAAGTGTGATATATAGTAATGTAAATTTTGAGTGTTTTGAATGCAGTTTTGTCATTTTATATTGTTTTCGGTTACCACATTTATAGTCCTGTCATTACTGATTATCTAAATGTGTGTTCTTTACTATATAATAGTCTGTAAGTGTTATATATTGTAATGTAAATTTTGAGTTTATTGAATGTAATTTTGTCATTTTATCACTTTCTTCCTTTTATTTCCACATTTAAGATGCCTTCATTTCTTGTCATCTGAATTTGTGTCCTTTACAATATACTAGATCCTAAGTGTGATATATTGTAATGTAAATTTTGAGTGTTTTGAATGCATTTTTGTCATTTTATAGTGTGTTTGGTTAGCACATTTATGACCCATTTATTACTGATTATCTAAATGTGTCTCCTTTACGATATAATTGTATGTAAGTGTGATATATTGTAATGTAAATTTTGAGTTTATTGAATGCAATTTGTCCTTTTATATTGTTTTTTTGGTTACCACATTTATGGCCCTGTTATTACTAATTATCTAAATGTGTGTCCTTTACAATACAATAGTCTGTAAGTGTTATATATTGTAATGTAAATTTTGAGTTTATTGAATGCAATTTTGTCATTGTATATTGTTTTCGGTTACCAGATTTATGGCCGTCTTATTACTGATTGTCTAAGTGTGTGTCCTTTATGATATAATAGTCAGTAAGTGTAATATATTGTAATTTACATTTTGAGTTTATTGAATGTAATTTTGTCATTTTAATCACTTTCTTCCTTTATTTTCCACATTTATGATGCTGTCATTACTTGTCATCTGAACGTTTGTTCTTTACAATATACTAGTCTAAGTGTGATATATTTTA
Source organism: Gigantopelta aegis (assembly GCF_016097555.1). NCBI lineage: Eukaryota > Metazoa > Mollusca > Gastropoda > Neomphalida > Peltospiridae > Gigantopelta > Gigantopelta aegis. The sequence continues at coordinate 19,065 of NW_024534236.1, forward strand.
ATGTAAATTCTGAATGTTTTGAATACAATTTTGTCATTTTATATTGTTTTTGGTTACCACATTTATGGTCCAGTTATTTCTGATTATCTAAATGTTAGTCCTTTATAATATAATAGTCTGTTAGTGTGATATATTGTAATGTAAATTTTGAGTTTATTGAATGTAATTTTGTCATTTTAAATTGTTTTTGGTTACCACATTTATGGCTCTTTTATTTCTGATTATCTAAATGTGTGTCCTTTACAATATAATTGTATGTAAGTTTGATATATTGTAATGTAAATTTTGAGTTTATTGAATGCAATTTGTTCTTATATATTGTTTTTGGTTACCACATTTACGGTAGTGTTATTACTGATTATCTAAATGTGTGTCCTTTACGATATAATTGTATGTAAGTTTGATATATTTTATTGTAAATTCTGAGTGTTTTGAATGCAATTTTGTCATTTTGTATTGTTTTTGGTTACCATATTTATTGTCAGTTATTACTGATTATCTAAATATGTGTCCTTTATGATATAATAGACTTTAAGTGTGATATATTGTTATTGATTCTGAGTGTTTTGAATGCAATTTTGTCATTTTATATTGTTTTTGGTTACCACATTTATGACAATTTCATTACTGATTATCTAAGTGTGTATCCTTTACGATATAATAGTCTGTAAGTGTGATGTATTGTAATGTAAATTCTGAGTGTATTGAATGCAATTTTGTCATTTTATATTGTTTTTGGTTACCACATTTATGGTCCAGTTATTACTGATTATCTAAATGTTAGTTCTTTATAATATAATAGTCTGTAAGTGTGATATATTGTAATGTAAATTCTGAGTGTATTGAATGCAATTTTGTCATTTTATAATGTTTTTGGTTACCACATTTATGGCCCTGTTATTACTGATTATCTAAATGTGTGTCCTTTATGATATAATAGACTGTAAGTGTGATATATTGTAATGTAACTTCTGAGTGTATTGAATGCAATTTTTAATTTTATATTTTTTTTGTTACCACATTTATGGCCCTGTTTTTACTGATTATCTAAATATGTGTCTTTTACGATATAATATACTTTACGTGTGATATATTTTATTGGTTCTGAGTGTTTTGAATGCAATTTTGTCATTTTAAATTGTTTTTGGTTACCACATTAATGGCCCACTTATTACTGATTATCTAAATGTTTGTCCTTTACAATGTAATAGTCTGTAAGTGTGATATAATGTAATGTAAATTTTGTGTTTATTGAATGCAATTTTGTCATTTTATATTGTTTTTGGTTACCACATTTATGGTCCAGTTATTACAGATTATCTGAATGTTTGTCCTTTACAATGTAATAGTCTGTAAGTGTGATATATTGTAATGTAAATTTTGAGTTTATTGAATGCAATTTTGTCATTTTATATTGTTTTTGGTTACCACATTTATGGTCCAGTTATTTCTGATTATCTAAATGTTAGTTCTTTATAATATAATAGTCTGTAAGTGTGATATATTGTAATGTAAATTCTGAGTGTATTGAATGCAATTTTGTCATTTTATAATGTTTTTGGTTACCACATTTATGGCCCTGTTATTACTGATTATCTAAATGTGTGTCCTTTATGATATAATAGACTGTAAGTGTGATATATTGTAATGTAACTTCTGAGTATATTGAATGCAATTTTGTAATTTAATATTTTTTTGTTACCACATTTATGGCCCTGTTTTTACTGATTATCTAAATATGTGTCTTTTACGATATAATATACTTTAAGTGTGATATATTTTATTGGTTCTGAGTGTTTTGAATGCAATTTTGTCATTTTAAATGGTTTTTGGTTACCATATTAATGGCCCACTTATTACTGATTATCTAAATGTTTGTCCTTTACAATGTAATAGTCTGTAAGTGTGATATATTGTAATGTAAATTTTGTGTTTATTGAATGCAATTTTGTCATTTTATATTGTTTTTGGTTACCACATTTATGGTCCAGTTATTACAGATTATCTGAATGTTTGTCCTTTACAATGTAATAGTCTGTAAGTGTGATATATTGTAATGTAAATTTTGTGTTTATTGAATGCAATTTTGTCATTTTATATTGTTTTTGGTTACCACATTTATGGTCCAGTTATTACAGATTATCTGAATGTTTGTCCTTTACAATGTAATAGTCTGTAAGTGTGATATATTGTAATGTAAATTTTGTGTTTATTGAATGCAATTTTGTCTTTTTATATTGTTTTTGGTTACCACATTTATGACAGTTTTATTACTGATTATCTAAGTGTGTGTCCTTTACGATATAATAGTCTGTAAGTGTGATATATTGTAATGTAAATTCTGAGTGTATTGAATGCAATTTTGTCATTTTATATTGTTTTTGGTTACCACATTTATGGCCCTGTTATTACTGATTATCTAAATGTGTGTCCTTTACGATATAATAGTCTGTAAGTGTGATATATTGTAATGTAACTTCTGAGTGTATTAAATGCAATTTTGTCATTTAAAATGGTTTTTGGTTACCACATTAATGGCCCTCTTATTACTGATTATCTAAATGTTTGTCCTTTACAATGTAATAGTCTGTTAGTGTTATATATTGTAATGTACATTTTGTGTTTATTGAATACAATTTTGTCATTTTATATTGTTTTTGGTTCCCAAATTTATGACAGTTTAATTACTGCTTATCTAAGTGTGTGTCCTTTCCAATATAATTGTCTATAAGTGTGATATATTGTAATGTAAATTCTGAGTGTTTTGAATGCAATTTTGTCATTTTATATTGTTTTTGGTTACCACATTTATGGTCCAGTTATTACAGATTATCTAAATGTGTGTCCTTTACAATGTAATAGTCTGTAAGTGTGATATATTGTAATGTAAATTTTGTGTTTATTGAATGCAAATTTGTCATTTTATATTGTTTTTGGTTACCACATTTATGACAGTTTTATTACTGATTATCTAAGTGTGTGTCGTTTACGATATAATAGTCTGTAAGTGTGATATATTGTAATGTAAATTCTGAGTGTATTGAATGCAATTTTGTCATTTTATATTGTTTTTGGTTACCACATTTATGGCCCTGTTATTACTGATTATCTAAATGTGTGTCCTTTACGATATAATAGACTGTAAATGTGATATATTGTAATGTAACTTCTGAGTGTATTGAATGCAATTTTGTCATTTTAAATGGTTTTTGCTTACCACATTTATGGCCCTGTTATTACTGATTATCTAAATGTGTGTCCTTTACGATATAATAGTCTGTAAGTGTGATATATTGTAATGTAAATTCTAAGTGTATTGAATGCAATTTTGTCATTTTATATTGTTTTTGGTTGCCATATTTATGGCCCTGTTATTACTGATTATCTAATGTGTCCTTTACGATATAATAGACTGTAAGTGTGATATATTATAATGTAATTTCTAAGTGTTTTGAATGCAATTTTGTCATTTTTATATTGTTTTTTCGGTTACCACATTTATGGCCCTGTTATTACTGATTATCTAAATGTATGTCCTTTACAATATAATAGTCTGTAAGTATGATATATTGTAATATAAATTTTAAGTTTATTGAATGTAATTTTATCATTTTAATCACTTTCTTCCTTTTGTTTCCACATTTATAATGCTGTCATTACTTGTGATCTTAATGTGTGTCCTTTACAATATACTTGTCTAAGTGTGATATATTGTAATGTCATTTCTGAGTGTTTTGAATGCAATTTTGTCATTTTATATTGTTTTTGGTTACCACATTTATGGCCCTGTTATTACTGATTATCTTAAATTCTGAGTTT